>NC_057805.1:103443609-103512630 GCF_018294505.1 Triticum aestivum
TGACCCCCTCGCCCCGATCATCCACCCCCTCCGACCAGATCTGACTCGCGCGTCCTCCTGCGACCACGCGTGACCCTCCCCTGCGGCTAGGGTTTCGGCCACCACATCGCCGGCGTGGCTCCGGTGTTGCTCCGGTGAATCAGGTGAGTCTCTTCACTCCTCCTCATCACATCCATCCCTCTCTTTCTCACCGCGTCACGTCGCGTCTCCTCTCCCTCACAGATCCATCACGCCGGGAAGCCATGGACGGGAAGGACGCCATGGACAGGAAGGACGCCGTGGAGGACGCAGCTCCACCACTGCCCCAACGTCATCCAGGTCCGCCCCTTCTCCTCTCCCCCCTCTTGGTTTTCTTCTTTTCATGCCTTGCACCCGTCCACTCAAGATCTAAACCAAACAAAAAAAATTATCAATCTTGTTTTTGCTGCATATGCAATAATGGTTGAGGAGGACTCAGTTGTTCACTTCTATAATTGTGCCATAAATCGGTTTACTCTGCTTGAGGGCTGCCGTGGTTAGCTCGATTTGATAGGGTCCTTACTACATATGCTGCAGGGATTTAACTTGACTTGTTAATAATGAGTGTCAATCAATCAAACACAAGGAAACTATAAATGCTTACTATTTCGTATAGTGATCGTTGTGTTGTGTATAGGTAAAACTTGTGCTATCCTTGTCTACTTCGGAGGCATCATCATGTGTTGTCAATTTAGTTTCTGCCATGGTTTTGGTTTGGTCCTGCTTATGCCAAATCGATCATTCATTGCTTCTGAACATTCTACCTTTAATCTTTGCTTCTGTAAAACCGTCCTTTCTTCTATTGAATGGAGTGTTTGCTTGCTGTGCGGGAAAAGTAGCTCATTCATCGCTGATTTGGCATGTGCAACCAAAGTGGACGGACCACATTTAGGTCCGGTCGCCGTGAGGATCCTCCGGCGGTGCTGGATGTGCCGTGGCGCGGTGGTGCCCCTGGGTGGTGCCTCCGTGCTGCGGTGCCCCTGGTTGGCGCCTTCGTGCCCGTACTCTCACTGGTGCCGCCGTTGTGGTGCTCTCTGGCAAGCTCCGGCTTGTTGTGGTGGTGTTGGTTGTGATGCTGGTCACACCATAGTGATGGTGTGGCTGCATCCTACTTCGGCTACAACTCCTTTTGGTGAGCTTCTCCTTGCTCCCCTCCTAATCTCTCTAATGCATAGCTCTAGCTCTTGATCTTGTTGGATGTGAGGCTCTATTAGCTGTGGTTAGCTGTTGTAGATGAGCATCAACTTGTATTGGAGCTCTCTGTGATGGATTCTTGCTGTGTCAGGGTTTTGGTCAGTGACCATCTATGTGTATTTGTGAAGTATATATACTCCTGTACTGCTCTGTTCTGTTTTGTTGATCCTGGAGTTGTTACTTTGGTCAGTTACTTTACTCATGAACGGATACTCACTTGTTCTTAGTTATTTTACTTCTAATACTGATATGAACAGATACCACTTGGTTTGGCTATTCCTATTTGTCTCTTTCTAATAGCCTATGAACAGATGCTATACTTGGTTTTGGCTGTTACTTTCCTAGTTTTCTACTGATAAGACAGATACTACATCTGATTTGGGCAGTGATGCTGGTCTGAGCCCCCCTCTCTTAGGCTTAATTTACATGTGACTATCCCTGTGCTGTGATGAACTAGCCCTGGCACTTCCAGGCTGTCTGTGCACATAATCCCTCAAGTATACCTTGAGGTCTTCTGTAGTTCTCCTTAATAGTTATCTCTTCTAAGATTATCTTGATCTCAAGTACTGGCTCCTACAGCATTGCATTTCACCAAGTGAAATGCTACATTTCTACTCCTAACCCATTCTCTCTTTCTTAGTATTTTTGTTATGCAGGTTGGAAGAAAAGAAGAAGATCCGGAGAAGATCTTAGTAATAAGATAGTTTTTTTTAGGAAAATAGATATTTAGTTTTAGATCATTCCTTGTAATATTTGTTGGATATGTGTTCATGGATATGTGTTGGATATATATATATGTGTTCATGACTATATATTGGTAACATGTGTTCATGAGTATTGGTAATATGTGTTGGATATGCTATATTGGTCATATATATATATATATATATATATTTGTGTTTGATTTTCTGTGAAAATGAATTGATATAAGAAGAAACAGAATTAATGTCTATTTGGTCTCTTTGCCATCTGCCAACAGATGGCAAAGAGCCTGCAGCCTTTGCCGTCTGCCAGCAGATGGCAAAGAGCTGTGCCCTTTGCCGTCTGCCAGCAGATGGCAAAGATTATCCACTTAACGGACTGACAGCGCAATTATTGCCGTCTGCTCTCTTTGCCGTCCGCTGCAGACGGCAAAGGCCCTTTGCCGTCAGTCGCCCGGAAGCAGACGCCAAAGTAGCTCTTTGCCGGACCTTACTTTGCCGGAGCCTTTTGCCGTCCGCGGCTGACGGCAAAGGCCTTTGCCGTCCGCCGTTCATGCCTTTGCCGTCCGCCGTGGCAGACGGCAAAATAGCTGATTCCTGTAGTGGAGATCATGATGGTGCTTTGAAGATGGAGATCAAAGGCACAAGATGATGATGGCCATATCATGTCACATATTTTGATTGTATGTGATGTTTATCTTTTATGCATCTTATTTTGCTTAGTACGGCGGTAGCATTATAAGATGATCCCTTAATAAATTTCAAGGTATAAGTGTTCTCCCTAAGTATGCACCGTAGCGACAGTTCATCATGCTGAGACACCACGTGATGATCGGGTGTGATAAGCTCTACGTTCACATACAACGGGTGCAAGACAGTTTTGCACATGCGGAATACTCGGGTTAAACTTGACGAGCCTAGCATGTACAGACATGGCCTCGGAACACTAGAGACCGAAAGGTCGAACGTGAATCATATAGTAGATATGATCAATATTTAGAGATGTTCACCATTGAAGACTACTCCATCTCACGTGATGATCGACATAGTTTAGTTGATATAGATCACGTAATCATTTAGATGACTCAGAGGGATGTCTATCTAAGTGGGAGTTCTTAAGTAATATGATTAACTAAACTTAATTTATCATGAACTTAGTCCTGATAGTTTTTGCATATCTATGTTGTAGATCAACGGCCCGTGCTACCGTTCCCTTGAATTTTAATGCGTTCCTAGAGAAAGCTAAGTTGAAAGATGATGGTAGCAACTACACGGATTGGGTCTGTAACTTGAGGTTATCCTCTTTGTTGCACAGAAGAATTATGTCCTTGATGCACCGCTAAGTGAAAGGCCTGATGCAGGAGCAAATGCTGATGTTATGAACGTCTGGCAAGCTCGATCTAATGACTACTTGATAGTTCAGTGTGACATGCCTTACGGCTTAGAATCGGGACTTCAAAGACGTTTTGAATGTCATGGACCATATGAGATGTTCCAGGAATTGAAGTTAATATTTCAAGTGTTGGGGAACACAGTATTTCAAAATTTTGCCTACGATCACGCAAGATCTATCTAGGAGATGCATAGCAACGAGCGGGGAGAGTGTGTCCACGTACCCTCGTAGACCGAAAGCGGAAGCGTTTAGTAACACGATTGATGTAGTCAAACGTCTTCGCGATCCAACCGATCAAGCACCGAACACATGGCACCTCCGCGATCTGCACACGTACAGCTCGATGACGTCCCTCATACTCTTGATCCAGCTAAGGCCATGGGAGAGTTTCGTCAGCACGACGGTGTGTGATGATGAAGTTACCGGCGCAGGGCTTCACCTAAGCACTGCAACGATATGATCGAGGTGTGTTTCTGTGGAGGGGCGCACCGCACACGGCTAAGAAATCAAATTGTGTGTCTATGGGGTGCCCCCCTCCCTCGTATATAAAGGAGTGGAGGAGGGGCCGGCCAGCCTCATGGCGTGCGCCCCAAGGGGGGAATTCTACTCCTACTAGGAGTAGGTTCCCCCCTTTCCTAGTCCAACTAGGAGGGGAAGGAAAGGGAAGAGAGAGAGAAGGAAAGGGGGGCCGACCCCCCTCCCCAATTCGGATTGGGCTTGGGGGGGCCCTCCTATTGGCCGCCTCCTCCTCCTCTCTCCCACTAAAGCCCATGAAGGCCCATTAACCCCCCGAGGGTTCCGGTAACCCCCCGGTACTCCGGTAAATACCCGATACACCTCGGAACCATTCCGGTGTCCGAATATAGTCATCCAATATATCAATATTTATGTCTCGACCATTTCGAGACTCCTTGTCATGTCCGTGATCTCATCCGGGACTCCGAACTACCTTTGGTACATCAAAACACATAAACTCATAATACCGATCGTCATCGAACGTTAACCATGCGGACCCTACGGGTTCGAGCACTATGTAGACATGACCGAGACTCATCTCCGGTCAATAACCAATAGCAGAACCTGGATGCTCATATTGGCTCCTACATATTCTACGAAGTTCTTTATCGGTCAAACCTCATAACAAAATACGTTGTTCCTTTTGTCATCGGTATGTTACTTGCCCGAGATTCGATCGTCGGTATCATCATACCTAGTTCAATCTCGTTACCGGCAAGTCTCTTTACTCGTTCCGTAATGCATCATCCCGCAACTAACTCATTAGTCACATTGCTTGCAAGGCTTATAGTGATGTGCATTACCGAGAGGGCCGAGAGATACCTCTCCGACAATCTGAGTGACAAATCCTAATCTCGATCTATGCCAACTCAACAAACACCATCGGAGACACCTGTAGAGCATCTTTATAATCACCCAGTTACGTTGTGACGTTTGATAGCACACTAAGTGTTCCTCCGGTATTCGGGAGTTGCATAATCTCATAGTCATAGGAACATGTATAAGTTATGAAGAAAGCAATAGAAATAAACTAAACGATCATAGTGCTAAGATAACGGATGGGTCAAGTCAATCACATAATTCTCTAATGATGTGATCCCGTTCATCAAATGACAACTCATGTCTATGGCTAGGAAACTTAACTATCTTTGATTAACGAGCTAGTCAAGTAGAGGCATACTAGTGACACTCTGTTTGTCTATGTATTCACATATGTACTAAGTTTTCTGTTAATGCAATTCTAGTATGAATAATAAGGATTTATCATGATATAAGGAAATATAAATAACAACTTTATTATTGCCTCTAGGGCATATTTCCTTCAGTCTCCCACTTGCACTAGAGTCAATAATCTAGATTACACAGTAATGATTCTAACACCCATGGAGTCTTGGTGCTCATCATGTTTTGCTCGTGAGAGAGGCTTAGTCAACGGGTCTGCAACATTCAGATCCGTATGTATCTTGCAAATTTCTATGTCTCCCTCCTTGACTTGATCGCGGATGGAATTGAAGCGTCTCTTGATGTGCTTGGTTCTCTTGTGAAATCTGGATTCCTTTGCCAGGGCAATTGCACTAGTATGGTCACAAAAGATTTTCATTGGACCCGATGCACTAGGTATGACACCTAGATCGGATATGAACTCCTTCATCCAGACTCCTTCATTTGCTGCTTCCGAAGCAGCTATGTACTCCGCTTCACACGTAGATCCCGCCACGACGCTGCTTGGAACTGCACCAACTTACAACTCCTCCATTTAATAGGTATCCTCTATGTGACTTAGAGTCATCCAGATCAGTGTCAAAGCTTGCATCGACGTAACCATTTACGACGAGCTCTTTGTCACCTCCATAAACGAGAAACATATCCTTAGTCCTTTTCTGGTATTTCAGGATGTTCTTGACCGCTGTCCAGTGATCCACTCCTGGATTACTTTGGTACCTCCCTGCTAAACTAATAGCAAGGCACACATCAAGTCTGGTACACATCATTGCATACATGATAGATCCTATGGCTGAAGCATAGGGAATGACTTTCATTTTCTCTCTATCTTCTGTAGTGGTCAGGCATTGAGTCTGACTCAACTTCACACCTTGTAACACAGGTAAGAACCCTTTCTTTGCTTGATCCATTTTGAACTTCTTCAAAACATTATCAAGGTATGTGCTTTGTGAAAGTCCAATTAAGTGTCTTGATCTATCTCTATAGATCTTGATGCCCAATATATGAGCAGCTTCACCGAGGTCTTTCATTGAAAAATTCTTATTCAAGTATCCTTTTACGCTATTCAGAAATTCGGTATCATTTCCGATCAACAATATGTCATCCACATATAATATGAGAAATGCTACAGAGATCCCACTCACTTTCTTATAAATACAGGCTTCTCCAAAAGTCTGTATAAAACAATATGCTTTGATCACACTATCAAAGCGTCTATTCCAACTCCGAGAGGCTTGCACCAGTCCATAAATGGATCGCTGGAGCTTGCACACTTTGTTAGCACCTTTTGGATCGACAAAACCTTCTGCTTGCATCATATACAACTCTTCTTTAAGATATCCATTAAGGAATGCAGTTTTGACGTCCATTTGCCAAATTTCATAATCATAAAATGCGGCAATTGCTAACATGATTCGGACGGACTTAAGAATTGCTACGGGTGAGAAGGTCTCATCGTAGTCAACTCCTTGAACTTGTCGAAAACCTTACGCAACAAGTCAAGCTTTGTAGATAGTAATATTACCGTCAGCGTCGGTCTTATTCTTGAAGATCCATTTATTTTCTATGGCTTGGCGATCATCGGGCAAGTCAACCAAAGTCCACACTTTTTTCTCATACATGGATCCCATCTCAGATTTCATGGCCTCAAGCCATTTCGCAGAATCTGGGCTCATCATCGCTTCCTCATAGTTCGTAGGTTCGTCATGGTCAAGTAACATGACTTCCAGAACAGGATTACCGTACCACTCTGGTGCGGATCTTACTCTGGTTGACCTACGAGGTTCGGTAGTAACTTGATCAGAAGTTTCACGATCATCATCATTAGCTTCCTCACTAACTGGTGTAGGAATCACTGGAACTGATTTCTGTGATGAACTACTTTACAATAAGGGAGCAGGTACAGTTACCTCATCAAGTTCTACTTTCCTCCCACTCACTTCTTTTGAGAGAAACTCCTTCTCTAGAAAGGATCCATTCTTATCAACGAATATCTTGCCTTCGGATCTGTGATAGAAGGTGTACCCAACAGTCTCCTTTGAGTATCCTATGAAGACACATTTCTCCGATTTGGGTTCGAGCTGATCAGGTTGAAGCTTTTTCACATAAGCCTCGCAGCCCCAAACTTTAAGAAACGACAACTTGGGTTTCTTGCGAAACCACAGTTCATAAGGTGTCATCTCAACGGACTTAGATGATGCCCTATTTAACGTGAATGCAGCCGTCTCTAAAGCATAACCCCAAAATGATAGCGGTAAATTAGTAAGAGACATCATAGATCGCGCCATATCTAGTAAAGTACGATTATGACTTTCAGACACACCATTACACTGCGGTGTTCCGGGTGGCGTGAGTTGCAAACTGTTCTGCATTGTTTCAAATGAAGATCAAACTTGTAACTCAAATATTCTCCTCCACGATCAGATCGTAGAACCTTTATTTTCTTGTTATGATGATTTTCCACTTCAGTCTAAAATTCTTTGAACTTTTCAAATGTTTCAGACTTATGTTTCATCAAGTAGATATACCCATATCTGCTTAAATCATCTGTGAAGGTCAGAAAATAACGATACCCGCCGCGAGCATCAACACTCATCGGACCACATACATCAGTATGTATTATTTCCAACAAGTCTGTTGCTCGCTCCATTGTTCCAGAGAACGGAGTCTTAGTCATGTTGCCCATGAGGCATGGTTCGCAAGCATCAAGTGATTCCAAAAGCCCATCGACATGGAGTTTCTTCATGCGCTTTACACCAATATGACCTAAATGGCAGTGCCACCTATAAGTTGCACTATCATTATTAAACTTCCATCTTTTGGCTTCAATACTATGAATATGTGTATCACTACTATCAAGATTTAGTAAAAATAGACCACTCATCAAGGGTGCATGACCATAAAAGATATTGCTCATATAAATAGAACAACCATTATTCTCTGATTTAAAAGAATAACCGTCTCGCATCAAACAGGATCCAGATATAATGTTCATGCTTAACGCTGGCACCAAATAACAATTATTCAGGTCTAAAACTAATCCCGAAGGTAGATGTAGACGTAGCGTGCCGACGGCGAGCACATCGACTTTGGAACCATTTCCCACGTGCATCGTCACCTCGTCCTTAGCCAATCTTCGCTTAATCTGTAGCCCCTATTTCGAGTTGCAAATATTAGCAGCAGAACCAATATCAAATACCCAAGTGCTACTGCGAGCATTAGTAAGTTACACATCAATAACATGTATATCAAATATACCTTTCACTTTGCCATCCTTCTTTTCCGCCAAATACTTGGGGCAGTTCCGCTTCTAGTGACCAGTCCCTTTGCAGTAGAAGCACTCAGTTTCAGGCTTAGGTCCAGACTTGGGCTTCTTCACTTGAGCAGCAACTTGTTTGCCGTTCTTCTTGAAGTTCCCCATCTTCCCTTTCCCTTTTTCTTGAAACTAGTGGTCTTGTTGACCATCAACACTTGATGCTCCTTCTTGATTTCTACCTCCGCAGCCTTTAGCATTGCGAAGAGCTCGGGAATTGTCTTATCCATCCCTTGCATATTATAGTTCATCACGAAGCTCTTGTAGCTTGGTGGGAATGATTGAAGAACTCTGTCAATGACACTATCAACCGGAAGATTAACTCCCAGCTGAGTCAAGTGATTGTGGTACCCAGACATTCTGAGTATATGCTCACTGACAGAACCGTTCTCCTCCATTTTGCAGCTATAGAACTTATTGGAGACTTCATATCTCTCAATCCGAGCATTTGCTTGAAATATTAACTTCAACTCCTGGAACATCTCATATGCTCCATGACGTTCAAAATGTCGTTGAAGTCCCGGTTCTAAGCCGTAAAGCATGGCACACTGAACTATCGAGTAGTCATCAGCTTTGATCTGCCAGGTGTTCATAACATCTAGAGTTGCTCCTGCAGCGGGTTTGGCACCTAGTGGTGCTTCCAGGGCGTAATTCTTCTGTGCAGCAATGAGGATAATCCTCAAGTTACGGACCCAGTCCGTGTAGTTGCTACCATCATCTTTCAACTTAGCTTTCTCTAGGAACGCATTAAAATTCAATGGAACAGTAGCACGGGCCATTTATCTACAACAACATAGACATGCAAAATACTATCAGGTACTAAGTTCATGATAAATTAAAGTTCAATTAATCATATTACTTAAGAACTCCCACTTAGATAGACATCCCTCTAATCATCTAAGTGATCACGTGATCCATATCAACTAAACCATGTCCGATCATCACGTGAGATGGAGTAGTTTTCAATGGTGAACATCACTATGTTGATCATATCTACTATATGATTCACGCTCGACCTTTCGGTCTCAGTGTTCCGAGGCCATATCTGCATATGCTAGGCTCGTCAAGTTTAACCCGAATATTCTGCGTGTGCAAAACTGACTTGCGCCCGTTGTATGTGAACGTAGAGCTTATCACACCCGATCATCACGTGGTGTCTCGGCACGATGAACCGTAGCAACGGTGCATACTCAGGGAGAACACTTGTACCTTGAAATTTAGTGGGAGATCATCTTATAATGCTACCGCCGTACTAAGCAAAATAAGATGCATAAAGAATAAACATCGCATGCAATCAATATAAGTGATATGATATGGCCATCATCATCTTGTGCCTTTGATCTCCATCTCCAAAGCACCATCATGATCACCATCGTCACCGGCTTGACACCTTGATCTTCATCGAAGCATCGTTGTCGTCTCGCCAACTATTGCTTCTACGACTATCACTACTGCTTAGTGATAAAGTAAAGCAATTGCATGGTGATTGCATTTCATACAATAAAGCGACAATCATATGGCTCCTGCCAATTGCCGATAACTGTTACAAAACATGATCATATCATACAACAAATTATATATCATCACATCTTGACCATATCACATCACAACAAGCCCTGCAAAAACAAGTTAGACGTCCTCTACTTTGTTGTTGCAAGTTTTACATGGCTGCTACGGGCTTCTAGCAAGAACCTTTCTTACCTATGCATCAAAACCACAACGATTTTTCGTCAAGTTTGCTGTTTAAACCATCAACAAGGACCGGGCGTAGTCACACTCAATTCAACTAAAGTTGGAGAAACAGACACCCACTAGCCACCTGTGTGCGAAGCACGGTGGTAGAACCAGTCTCATGAATGCGGTCATGTAATGTCGGTCTGGGCCGCTTCATCCAACAATACCGCCGAATCATAGTATGACATGCTCGTAAGCAGTATGACTATTATCGCCCACAACTCTTTGTGTTCTACTCATGCATATAACATTTACGCATAGACCTGGCTCGGATGCCACTGTTGGGGAATGCAGTATTTCAAAATTTTGCCTAAGATCACGCAAGATCTATCTAGGAGATGCATAGCAATGAGCGGGGAGAGTGTGTCCACGTACCGTTATAGACCAAAATCTGAAGCGTTAGTAACGCGGTTGATGTAGTCAAACGTCTTCGCGATCCAACCGATCAAGCACGGCACCTCCGCAATCTACACACGTACAGCTCGATGACGTCCCTCATACTCTTGATCTAGCTGAGGCCGAGGGAGAGTTTCGTCAGCATGACGGCGTGGTGACGGTGATGATGAAGTTACCGGCGCAGGGCTTCGCCTAAGCACTGCAACGATATGATCGAGGTGTGTTTCTGTGGAGGGGGGCTCCGCACACGGCTAAGAAATCAACTTGTGTGTCTATGGGGTGCCCCCTCCCCCGTATATAAAGGAGTGGAGGAGGGGGCCGGCCGGCCTCATGGGGTGCGCCCCAAGGGGGGAATCCTACTCCTACTAGGAGTAGGTTCCCCCCTTTCCTAGTCCAACTAGGAGGGGAAGGAAAGGGAAGAGGGGGAGAAGGAAAGGGGGGCCGGCCCCCTCCCCAATTCGGATTGGTCTTGGGGGTGCCCTCCTCTTGGCCGCCTCCTCCTCTCTCCCACTAAAGCCCATGAAGGCCCATTAACCCCCCCGGGGGTTCCGGTAACCCCCCAGTACTCCGGTAAATACCCGATACACCTCAAAACCATTCCGGTGTCCGAATATAGTCATCCAATATATCAACATTTATGTCTCGACCATTTCGAGACTCCTCGTCATGTCCGTGATCTCATCCGGGACACCAAACTACCTTCGGTACATCAAAACACATAAACTCATAATACCGATCGTCATCGAACGTTAAGCGTGCGGACCCTACGGGTTCGAGAACTATGTAGACATGACCGAGACTCATCTCCGGTCAATAACCAATAGCAAAACCTGGATGCTCATATTGGCTCCTACATATTCTACGAAGTTCTTTATCGGTCAAACCGCATAACAAAATACGTTGTTCCTTTGGTCATCGGTGTGTTACTTGCCCGAGATTCGATCGTCGGTATCATCATACCTAGTTCAATCTCGTTACCGGCAAGTCTCTTTACTCGTTCCGTAATGCATCATCCCGCAACTAACTCATTGGTCACATTGCTTGCAAGGCTTATAGTGATGTGCATTACCGAGAGGGCCCAGAGATACCTCTCCGACAATCTGAGTGACAAATCCTAATCTCGATCTATGCCAACTCAACAAACACCATCGGAGACACCTGTAGAGCATCTTTATAATCACCCAGTTATGTTGTGACGTTTGATAGCACACTAAGTGTTCCTCCTGTATTCGGGAGTTGCATAATCTCATAGTCATAGGAACATGTATAAGTTTTGAAGAAAGCAATAGCAATAAACTAAAAAATCATAGTGCTAAGCTAACGGATGGGTCAAGTCAATCACATCATTCTCTAATAATGTGATCCCGTTCATCAAATGATAACTCATGTCTATAGCTAGGAAACCTAACCATCTTTGATTAACGAGCTAGTCAACTAGAGGCATACTAGTGACACTCTGTTTGTCTATGTGTTCACACATGTACTAAGTTTCCGGTTAATACAATTCTAGCATGAATAATAAATATTTATCATGATATAAGGAAATATAAATAACAACTTTATTATTGCCTCTAGGGCATATTTCCTTCATCAAGCAAATGCCCGAGTTGAGAGATATGAAGTCTCCAACAAGTTCTATAGCTCCAAGATGGAGGAGAACAGTTCTGTCAGTGAACACATACTCAGAATGTCTGGGTATTATAACCACTTGACTCAGCTGGGAGTAAATCTTCCAGATGATAGTGTTATTGACAGAGTTCTCCAATCACGACTACCAAGCTACAAAGGCTTCGTGATGAACTATAATATGCAAGGGATGGATAAGACAATTCCCGAGCTCTTCGCAATGCTCAAAGCTGCGGAGGTAGAAATCAAGAAGGAGCATCAAGTGTTGATGGGTAACAAGACCACTAGTTTCAATAAAAAGGGCAAAGGAAAGAAGGTGTCGGGTGGTTGGTGCGACATATGCCAAGGGATGGCTTATCATTGTGGGAGCCAATAAAACGTCGCCGGTGCCTGGAAACGGGATGAGGCGAAGACATGCACACCGGCGAATCTTACCCAGGTTCGGGGCTCTCCGAGGAGATAACACCCCTAGTCCTGCTCTGCGGGGTCTCCGCATGATCACTAGATCGGTAAAGGGTAGCTACAATCGCTCCTAGAGCTGTTGAGATCAAGGGAGAAGAAGAACAAGGCTAGCTCTTGCTTCTCTCTATCTATGGTGTGTGTGTGTGCTATGCTTAGAAGCGAACTCTGCTGAGGTGCGAACCCTTTGCATGGGTGCCCCGGGGGGTTTATATAGGCCTACCCCCGGGGGTACAATGGTAATCCGACTGGGATCTGGCCCCAGCCGTCAGTGTCTACGCTCGCCGGCTCCTCCGCCGGCTGCTGGGTCCCGCCGGCTGCCGGCTACTTGGTCGACAGGCCGGCCCCACCGTCTAGGACTTTGTCGGCGGCTGCTTACTGTAGCCGCGCCTCTGATGATGAGGGCTTTGTCGAGGTGAGCGTGGCTACAGTGGGCCGCCTCGGGGGCTATCACTGTAGCCTCACCTCGTCTTGTCTCCTTAATGGGGCTCCTGCTTCGAGGAAGGGAGTAGCCGGCTTCTTGAGGCCGGCTATGCTCCCGGCCGACTAGGAAAAGCCGGGCCGCCTTCACGCCTCTCTCTGGCTGAAGGGGCCCGCAACCCTTGGGCCGTACAGGAGTTGGTCGTGGATGACGTCGAGGCTAGCGTGGCTATAGTGCCGAGCCGCACGGGAGACGTCCCTCCCGTACGGCTTCCTGTAGCCATGCCCGCCTCGGGCTTCGGGGGTCGTGGGCCGCACTGTGGCCACACCCCGTCACGTCGCCGTTATGTAGGAGTGGTTGTGGTCTTGGCCGGCTTCTAGGAGTCGGCGTCCTTCTCGGCCGGCTTCTTGGAGTCGGTGAGGCTGGGTCGCCTTCCGGGAGTCGGCTTTAGTGATAGCCGGCCGGGGAAGGCAGCCCAAATGCTTGGAGTGCTTGAAGGCCCAAAGGCCTGATAAATTTTCTGAAGAGCCAGGGGTAGTCGGTCAGGCTACCCGTGGCCATTTACTCCGACAGTAGTCCCCGAAGCTGATAGGGCTTCGAGGTGGAGTGGGGCTTGAGAAGCTCGATCAGCTTCCTATCGTGACAAGCCGGCAGCTGGGAGCCGACCTTGGTCAGGCGCGCCGCCTTTAGTCGAATTCTTCTGGAGTCGGGGGGCGGGAACCCGCAGGCTCGTGCACCGGGCCGCGGGCCGGCCTCGGGCCGTTGGCGTGCCACGTGGCCGGAAAGCCTGCCAGCCCACGCGCGTGACGGGACGTCGCCGCAGGGAGGGGGCCCGCCACGTCTGCGCCTCGGCCCAGGCGCGGATCTTTTGTATCCCGAAACCGCCCGCACGTCCCGTGCGATAGTTTCGGCTTGCACTTATGCGTAATGAACGCGAGACGTGGGGGGAGTGGGCGCGGTTAATCCCACGTCTCCCCCCCACGTCCGGCCTCTTCGGCCGCGTGAGGCTATAAGTAGGGGGAGGTGGAGGGCGGCAGGCCCTCGCACGCTCCTCCTACTTCCTTCGTCTTCTTGCCTTGCTCGCTCTCGCGACAGCGCCTCGCCGCCGCGCTCTTCCTCCGCACGCTCCTCCGCCGCCGTGCTAGCTTCCGCTATGCCTCCCCATGTAGAGCAGCTCGGCGGGGATTGGGATGGCTCCATCATCCACAACGACCACATCGACTTCCTTCGCGACACTCGGCGTCTGCCCAGCGCGGACAAAGTGGAGGTCCGCCTCGTGCCGGAGAAGGAAGTCAGGCCGGCACCGCGGGAGGGCGAGCGGGTGGTTTTCCGCTCGCACTTCCTGCGCGGCTTCGGCCTGCCAGTGAGCGCCTTCTTCCGCTCCTGGCTGGACTTCTACCAGCTCCAGCCGCACCACCTCACCCCCAACGCGGTGGTGCTGCTGTCGGCCTTCGTCACCCTGTGTGAGGGCTATCTTGGCGTCCTCCCCACCCTCGGGCTCTGGGGGGAGTTCTTCCAGTCGAAGCTGGGCACGCGCGTGCGGGGCATGCCAGCTCAGACCGGCGCCTTCATCGCATCGCGAAGATCAGGCTCCGATAACCCCTTCCCCATCATTACCCTGATCTAATCGGTGAAGAAGTGGCAGAAGTCATACTTCTACGTGCGGAGCATTGCTCCCCGGGGCGACTACCTCAACCTGCCGGCCTACATGGCCAGCCCACCGGCGGGCAGGCTGCCCCAGTGGTCCTTCCGGGCCGTGACGCTGTCGCAGGGAGGAAACGCCGCCATCGCCCGCCTGCGGGTGATGGTCCAGTCGGAGGGCCTGACGGGGCCCGACCTCCTGGCCGTGTTCGTCACGCGCCAGGTCCTTCCGCTCCAGAGCCGGCCTCATCTGATCTGTCAGATGAGCGGCCAGCTCGATCCGAGCCGGATGTGCACCAAGGAGATGCCGCAGCCTGACGCCGCCGACATGGTGAACTACCTCGCCAACTGCCAGCTTTCCGAAGACTGGCAATTCGGCAAGGAGCCATACAGCCGCGCCAATCCTCCGCCTACGGTACGCTTCCCTTGTCTCTTTTTCTTTCTCTTTCTCAGCTTTGTTGCCGAGTTCCTCTGGGCCGACACTAACTCAGTCGGCTTGTTCTTTTGACAGAGTCCTCTGCTCCGGCCGGCCGGCGGGGCAGACGTGGAGCGCCGCTTCGTCCCCGACCGGACCGAACACGACCAGGAGGACCCCGACCTGGGGGCGGTCCACATGGAGGATGCCGCCGAGCCGGCCGGCGGCCAAGCCGGCGGCGAAGCAGGCGGCTCCGGGTTCACCGCGACCTTCGACGACTGGCCGGATGAGGACGAAGCCGAAGCCGTCCCGCCCCGCCAGCCGGCGTCCGGACGCGGCGCGGGCTCCTCCGGCGCGCAGCCTGCTCGGGGTAGAGGCCAGAAACGTCGCGCCACCCAGGGCATGTTCGGTAGCCGGACGAAGAAGCCCAGGGGTGGGGCGGCGACCACCAGGCGGGAAGAGGCGGCCGCGAAGGCGGCTCGTTTTCGCAAAGTGGTGAAGCAGCCGCAGACTGTGTCGGCGTAAGTTCTTTTCTTTCTTTGTACTGTCCTTCTTTCTTTCCTTTGATGGCTCTTGAGTCTTCGTCTTCTTTTTCAATGGTCAGAGCTCCGCTATCCCTTGAGCGGGCGGCCGCCGGCTCCGTCGTCGGGTCGTAAGGGGGCTCTGAGAGCACCACCCGCCGCGTAGATCCCCGCGCCGCCCTCCTGGAGGCGACGGAAAGGAACGCGCGGGAGGCGCGGGAGGAGCAGGAGGCGCGGGAGGCGGAGGCACGGAGGGCAACTGCCGCCCAGGCAGCTCGGGAGGAGGAGGCGGCGAAAGCGCTCGCCGAGGCCGCGGCCAAGGCCCAGGCAGAGGCCGAGGCCGAAGCGGCGGCAGGGGAGGCCTTGATGGTCACCCCCTGCGCACCATGGCGCCCGGGGACGTGGATCCCTCGCCAGGGGGAGCCAGCGGTACCCAGCCGGGGCTGGGAGGAAGCGGTGATGACGTCGTCATCTTGGGGGAGGCGCCGGGGCCGACTTCTCCGACTAGGGCGACCCAAGGCCGCCAGCCTGAGCCTGCGCCCGCACAGTCGGCGGAGGGCGAGCCGGCCGCGGGGGCTGAGGTGGCGGTCCGGGTTCCGCCAAGCCGGCGCGCGGGGAAGGCCGCGTCTGAACCGCAGAAGGCTGCGTCGGAGCCACAGCCGGCCGTGGGCTCCAGCTCGTCGGCCCGAGACGCGGAGGCGGCCAGCGCTACCTCGGGGTGGACGCCGGGCGGAGGGACAGCCGTGGTGAACGTCGCTGCACAAGACGTCCGGACCTGGCTGCAAGGCCAAGCCGCGGCGCTGAGGCAGTTCACCGACGAATTCCTCGCCACGCGGGCAGCCATCCGGGTTAGTATTCTCATCTTGCTCTTGATTTCTCTCGTGGGGGCGCGTGAGCGCACCCACTGGGTGTAGTCCCCGAGTTCCGAGTCGGCTGCTGAGCAGGCGGCTTGGAACTTCTTGGAGATTTTGTTTTTGCTGCTTTTGTTCTCACTTCGGTTTTCTGTCCATCTTGCAGGACTACCACAACCTTCGAGCGGCTGCCTTCAACTCCCAGGCTCGGGAGCTGACTCAGAAGACCGCCGATCTTTCTGAAAGCCGAGGTATGTGACTTGATCTTTATCTCATGTGGGGGCGCGTCAGCGCACCCACTGGGTGTAGTCCCCGAGATTCGGGCCGACTGCTGAGCAGTCGGCTCGGATCTTCCTTGATGATTTCTCATTGTTGTTCTTCTTCTTCTATCTCTGCAGCGGCCAACGCCGGTCTGAGGGCACAGCTGGGGGAGTCCCAGACTGCTCTTCGTGCCAAGGACGCGGAGCTCGCCGCCTTGGTGCAGGAGCGTGACCGCCTGGTCAAGAAGCTGGCCGACCAGGAGGAAGGCCACAAGGCGGCGCTGAAGGCTGCGCAGGATCGCGAGGCTACCCTCCAGGCCGAGTTCGAGACGGAGGCGGCCGGCTGGGCAGAGGCCAGGCAGACTCTGGTCTCCGGCTATGGCCAGATTGAGGACCTGGTTGACGGTAAGTCGTCTACCCCTTCATCCTTTCTTGCCATCTGCCACTTTGGCTTGTTTTCCTGATTTTGGTGCTCTTCTTTTCTTTTCTTCTTCGCGCAGAGTACTTCCCCGGCTATTCCAGTGTCGCCAACCAGGCCATCGAAGCTCGTCGCCAGGCGAAGAGGCAAGCCGGCTTCGAGATCTCGCCAACCGCCGGGCGCTCGCTAGAGGAGCAGCTCCTGGCGATCCAGGCCCGTATCCAGCCGGCTCACAGGCTGCTCCGCCGGCTTCAGCGTGCCGGGTCGCAGGTCTTGGCCGCCCTCTGGCCCGGCCAAGTGGTCCCGCGCACTCCCAGTCGGACCGCCGACTGGCTGGAGGTGGCCGTCGGCCGCTTCGAGGCTTGGAAGGCGTCAGCGGCTCGCTCCGGCGCCAGGCGGGCGCTGGAGTTCGTGAAGGCCTGGTATCCCGGCCTGAACCTGGACCAGCTGTCGACCTGGCGGCAGCAAGCCGACACGGAGCTGGAGCCGGCGCGGCCGGCCATCATTCGGCGGGCTTCGGCGATCGCCGACTATACCGACACCAACGTCTTCGCCCCCGAGGTGGACGACAATGGAGTCGCCCAGCCGGAAGATTGGTTCGGGCTGGACCCGGCGTACGGCGAGGACTCGGCGGAGGAGATCGACTCCAGCGACGAGGGCGAAGAGGAGGAGGAGGAAGGTGAAGACGCCGAGCCGGCTGGTGGAATAGCCGGCCAGCCTGACCGCGCCTCCAGCACTACGTCGCGTGCGAGTGCGTCTCCTGCCGCGGGAGGCGGTCAAGCCGGGACCAGCTAGGCGGCCACTCCTTCAGCCGGCGAGCTGCCTTCACCGACCAGCTCGGCCTCCAAGTCGCGCCTTAGTCTTCTTTCTTTGTTTTCCTGTCTTGTTACTTTTGAACAATGTTTGGCTAAGTCTGCACAATTCCACCCACTGGGTGTATTCAAACCTAAGTCTGTTGCCAGCCTTTGGGCGGCTTTATGTATATAAGTTATGCAATTGGTCTTTCCTTGTACTTTCGCTTTTTGTCCTTCTGCTTTTTTCCTTTGCCGCCCTCCCTTGGTTGCCGCCTCCCTAGTCAAACAGTTGCTCTGCAATCTGTAGCCGGGGAGTGCCTGGCCGATTGGGGAGGGGGAAGTACTTTTAGCTCTGCCGGACTTAAGCTAAGTTTTTAGGAAGCCGGCAGGCATATATGGAGGCCGTCTTTTTGCTATATAGGTTAGTTGTTCCTTAGCCGTTTTTCATGTGGGCGTCCTTTCTGTCTTCTCTCTTGCTAGTCGGACAGTCAGTTCTTTGAGCTGCGACTTTCAACAAGAGAGGACTTGGGAGCCGGTGCACTACTTTGCTGACTTTGGGAAGAACTTAGAATATAGCTCAAGGCGGCCAGTCCCCGGGCCGACTAGTCGGACCCGGTGCCGGACAAGAATTCAAAATGTAATAATACATTCATGGATATGATACTCGTCATTCATAGATAAATAAAAGGCAGTCCCCGAGTACTGTTCGGGGGGCCTGTTGGTTTGTAGCTTAATACAAAAGGGGTAGCGTGATACATACTGCTTTTCAGCTGTAAAATCGTCTTAGGAGGTTTGCGTTCCATGGTCGTTCCGACTCCTTGCCGGAGTCGTCTCTCTTGCATGCTCTTGGCTTTTGCGCGTCGATCAAGTAGTAGGAGTCGTTGCCGAGTGCCTTGCTGACGACGAAGGGGCCTTCCCAAGGGGCCGAGAGCTTGTGCTGGCCGGCTGTTCGCTGGATCAGCCGGAGCACAAGGTCGCCCTCTTGGAAGGATCTTGGCTTGACCTTGCGGTTGTAGTAGCGGCGCAGGCCTTGCTGGTAGATGGGGGACCGGCTAAGGGCTAACAGCCGGCCTTCTTCCAGTAGGTCGACGCCATCTTCTCTTGCTTCTTTGGCTTCCTCCTCTGTGTACATGGTGATCCGAGGCGAGTCGAACTCGATGTCTGTTGGGATGACAGCCTTGGCACCGTACACAAGGAAGAATGGAGTGAAGCCGGTTGACTTGTTGGGTGTAGTGCGCAGACTCCAGAGGACAGCCGGCAGCTCTTCGAGCCAGCAGCCGGCCGATCGCTCCAGTGGTACAACTAGTCGGGGTTTGATGCCGGAGAGGATAAGTCCATTTGCTCGCTCGACCTGGCCGTTTGACTGCGGGTGGGCAACGGACGCTAAGTCCAGTCGGATGCCCTGTGTCGCGCAGAAACGTGCCAGTGCGCCTTTGGCGAAGTTTGTGCCGTTGTCGGTGATGATGCTGTGCGGCACGCCGTACCGAGTAGTGATGTCGGTGATGAATGTCACGGCAGTCGGCCCGTTCAGCTTCTTAATCGGCTTTGCTTCGATCCACTTTGTGAACTTGTCCACCGCAACGAGTAGGTGTGTCATGCCACCGCGGGTTGTCTTGAAAGGGCCCACCATGTCCAGTCCCCAGACGGCAAAAGGCCAGGTGAGGGGAATGGTCTTGAGGGCAGAAGCCGGCAGGTGTTGTTTGGAACTGAAGACTTGACATCCTCTGCAGCTCTTCACTATTTCTTTAGCATCCTCCAAGGTAGTCGGCCAGAAGAACCCATGGTGGAAAGCCTTGGCCACGAGGGATCTTGAGGCGGCGTGGTGGCCGCATTCGCCTTGGTGGATGTCTTTGAGGATGGCTACTCCTTTTTCTGGCTCGACGCATCGCTGGAAGACTCCAGTGACGCTGCGCTTCACAAGCTCCCTGTTGATTATTGTGTATGCTGCGGCTCGTCATTGCACTAGTCTTGCTGCGATCTCATCAGCCGGCAACTCTTTGCTGACTAGGAACTTGAGGATGGGCTGGGCCCATGAGGGAGCTGTGACTTCTTCTGCGGTTAATGTGGCCACCATGACTCGGGTGGGTGGGTTGGGTGTTGCATTGGAGTCGACCACCGCTTCTTGTGTCGTTGCAGTCCTCGGGCCGAGTTCTGAAGTCCCTGGGCCGGGTGCGACTACGTCAGTCCGCGGGGCAGTCGTCGAAGTCCCCGCGCCGCCTGCGGGATTTCTTGAGCCGGATCCGGCTGTTTCTGGCGCAGGCGGTACGAAGATGGAATCCGACTCTGGAGACGGCTTGATGGACGGCTTGAGGAGGCGCTGGAGGGAGACGCCAGTCGGTATGGCTTGTCGGGTGGAGCCGATCTGTGCTAGGGCATCTGCTTGGTCGTTGTCGGCCCTTGGCACGTGAAGGAACTCGCACCCTTCGAAGTATCCGCTCATCTGCTGGACGAGGAAACGGTAGCTTGCCATGTTTGCGTCCTTGGCGTCCCAGTCGCCAGATGATTGCTGGACCACCAAGTCTGAGTCGCCGTAGCACAGGATCCGGCGTATGCCGAGTTCTTTGGCTAGCCGGAGCCCATGTACGAGCGCTTCGTACTCGACCACGTTGTTGGAGGCGGCGAAGTGGATCTGCAGCGTGTACTTGAGCTTGTCGCCTTTGGGAGAGGTGAGGACGATGCCGGCTCCCAAGCCGGTGCGCATCTTGGACCCGTCAAAGTGCATCCGCCAATGGGTAGAGTCGGGAGCCGGCGGTAAGTACTGGGTCTCGGCCCAGTCGACGAGGAAGTCGGCCAATGCTTGCGACTTGATGGCGGTGCGGGTTGATAGAAAATCGTGTAGGGCGCCAAGGCAATGGCCCATTTGGCCACCCGGCCGGATGCATCCCGGCTGCCTATGATCTCGGCGAGCGGGGCAGTGCACACGACCGTGATGGGGTGCTCTTGGAAGTAGGGCTTCAATTTCTTGGCAGCGAAGTACACCCCATAGCACATCTTCTGGTAGTGCGGGTAGTTTTGCTTTGAGCTGGACAGTACTTCGCTGAGATAGTAGACCGGCCTCTGGACCAGCTGGGCTCGGCCTTCCTCCGGGCGCTAGACCACAACAACAGTGCTGACGACTCGGCTTGTCGCGGCGATGTAGAGGAGCATGGGCTCCTTCTCAGTCGGCGCAGCCAGGACAGGCGGAGTGGTCAACATTTTCTTCAACTCATGGAAGGCTTGGTCGGCTTGATCATTCCACTCAAAGTGAGTGGACTTCTTCATGAGTCGGTACAGGGGGAGAGCCTTCTCTCCTAGTCGGCTGATAAAACGGTTCAGGGAGGCTAAGCAGCCAGTGAACTTCTGCACATCTCGCAGCTTGGTGGGAATCTCCATCCTCTCGATGGCTTTGATCTTGACAGGGTTGCACTCAATTCCGCGTTCGGAGACCAGGAAGCCTAGCAGCTGGCCGGTTGGCACTCCGAACACGCACTTCTCGGGGTTGAGCTTGATCTGGAATCGGCGCAAGTTGGCAAATGTTTCCTTCAGGTCTTCCAGCAGGGTACCGCGCTTCTCTGTCTTCACCACAATGTCGTCTACGTAGACGTGGGCATTTCTGCCGAGTTGTTTCAAGAGACATTTCTGCATGCAACGCTGAAAAGTGGCACCGGCGTTTCTCAAGCCGAATGTCATCGTCAGGTAGCAGAAAGCTCCAAAGGGTGTGATGAAGGCAGTCTTCAGGCGGTCAGCCGGGTCCAACTTGATCTGATGATACCCTGAGTATGCATCCAAAAAACTTAACAGCTCGCATCCGGCTGTGGAGTCTATCACTTGGTCAATCCGTGGCAAAGCAAACGGATCTTTTGGGCAGGCCTTGTTCAAACTTGTGTAGTCTATACACATGCGCCACTTGTTATTCTTCTTCAAAACCAGAACTAGATTGGCAAGCCATTCTGGAAAGAAGACTTCCATGATGAAGCCGGCTGCAAGGAGCCGGGCTATCTCTTCTCCCACGATTCTTCGCTTCTCTTCTGATAGTCGGCGGAGGGGTTGCTTGACCGGCTTCGCATCAGCTCGGACATGTAATTTTTGCTCGGCGAAATCCTTCGGGACACCCGGCATGTCCTTTGGGGACCATGCAAAGATGTCTCGATTCTCACGGAGGAAGTCGGCGAGCTCGCCTTCCTATTTACTGTCCAAGTTCGCCCCAATCACGGCGAACCTCTCCGGGTGCTCCGGGTCTATAGGTATCTTCTTCGTCTCTTTGGCAGGCTGGAAGGAGCCCTGCGCATCACAGTCCTTGGGGTTGGGGGACAAGGCCGGCTGCTTGCCGGCCATGGCCACGATCCGTTCCAACATCTTCTTCTCTTCTGCCACCACGAGGGACTCGGCCAGCCGGCTGCTGGCCATGGCGCACTCGATGGACTTCTTGTAATCGCCGGCTACCGTGATGATCCCCTTCGAGCTCGGCATCTTCATCTTCAGGTAGGCATAGTGGGGCACAGCCATGAAATTAGCCAATGCAGGTCGGCCAAGTAGCGCATGATAGGGGCTCTCCAAATCCACCACCTCGAACCATATTGCTTCCCGGCGAAAGTGATCTTTGTCTCCGAAGAGAACATCCATTTTGATCTTGCCGATTGGAGAGCAAGATAGGCCGGGTACGATACCATGGAAGACGGTGCGGCTCGGCATGAGCTGCTTTGCTTTGATGTTCAGCTTGTCCATGGTATCGCGGTACAGTATGTTGATACTGCTTCCGCCGTCTATCAGGACGCGGGAAAATCTGGCAGCTCGCCTCTCCGTCGCAAGGGTGACGTCCAAGACCATAGCGTAGGAGCCAGGCGAAGGCATCACCTCTGGGTGGTCGGCCTGGCTCCAGCTGATGGGCTTTTCCGACCAGTGCATGAACTCGGCGGTGCTAGAGGCGACTGCGTTTACTTCTTGGTGCTGCCGGCGTCGGCTGCGCTTGTCGTCGACTTGGCTCGTGAAGACGACGTAGGCGTCGTGCGCTTCGGGGAACTCGTCTTGGATGGCGCCGACTGCTGGCCGGGCCGCCGGCTGCTGGGGAGCTGGAGGCGGCGGGCCGGGAGGCGGAGGCGGCACCATCCCTTCGCCCTTGGTGATGCGGGTGAGCCAGTGGCATTTCCGTGTTGTATGGTTGGACGGCTTCGCGCCGCTGTGGAACTTGCAGGGAGCATCGAGTGCTTGTTCGTAGGAGAAGGACGGCTGCCAGGGCGGCCGGCCACCCTTCTTCTTGGGAGCGGGCCGCTCTTCGGGCTGCTCGTCTTCCATGGTGGCCACCTGCCGACTGGAGGAAGTCGGCATGGGGCCCTTGCGCTTGTGGTCGTTCTGGTAGGGGCGCCGGTTAGGGTCGCCAGCCGGCGTCTTGGGAGCCGGAGCAACTACTTTTCCCGAGGCGTCCACTCGGAGCTCGGTCTTCATGGAGGAGTCGGCCGTCGCATATTTGTCAGCGGTGATCAGCAACTCATCGAGGGTAGCCGGCTCGTCACAGAGGAGTCGGTGCTTGAGGAGGGTGCCCTCTCGGCACCCGGCAGTGAAGTACTCGATGGCCTGGACCTCGTGCACTCCCTCGCAGGAGTTGCGGAGCTCGGCCCATCGCGTGAGGTAGTCGCGGGTCGACTCGTTGGGCCCCTGGACGCAGAGGGAGAGCTGGCGAGGCTTGGGAGGCCGCTTGTAGGTGCTGGTGAAGTTGCGGACGAAAACTTCGGTGAAGTCCCGCCAGCTGTTGATGCTGTAGGGCTTGAGGCTGTTGAGCCACGTGCGCGCCGTGCCTTGCAGCATCAAGGGGACATACTTCACAGCGACGCGCCGATTGCCGTTGGCGATGCTGACGGCTGTGGAGTAGTCGATGAGCCAATCCTCCGGCTTCACCGAGCCGTTGTATTTGGGTGTGTCTCTGGGGAGCGAGAACCCTTTGGGGAAGGGCTCGTCGCGGATGCGGGGGCCAAAGCATGGCGGGCCGACATCGCCTTCTTCTTCTAGCGCCAAGGATCGAGCAAGGCGGTCGATCCTGTGGCGAGCGTCGTTCTCGCCGACTCCTTCTCGGCGGCCAAGTCGGTCGCCAAGAGTCGGATGCGTGACAGGCGGCGGAGTGAGGCGTCTTTCTCTTCGAGGCGGGGGAGGAGGCAGGTTTCCCTGGTGCTCTACAGCTCGAGGGCGGCCATCCGCGTCGCGCTCGATGGTAATGCGAGTCCAGCTGCGGCTGGCAGCCGGCTCCTTGTCTTTCTTCTGGCGCGCGCCGCTCGCAGTCGGCGAGCGGGACGTCGCGGCGTGCTCCCGGCGCGGGGGATGGCTATCAGCTCGGGCGCCGGCTTCGTGCCGTTCTGCAGCCACGTCAATCAGCTGCTGGATCCGTCTTGTCATGTAGGGGAGCTCGTCGGCTCCCAGCCCATTGAGCTCCTCTGCAGCCGCCTGAGCGGCTCGCAGATTCTCGAGCGGGATGGCGTAGACGGGGCGATCTGCGCCCAGCGTGCTGGCAACTGCTGCGCCGCGCTTCTGGACGAAGCCGGCTCGGCTCGGGCCGCTAGGCGGCGGCGTGCCGAAGGCAGCACGGTCGACTTCGCGCTGGTGGGCCTCGGTGAGGCGTCTCATCGAGGCTATCTTCTTACCCTCCGCGATGAGGGCAAGGCGGCGTGCCTCCAGGGTCTCGGCGTCGGCATCGGCCAGGATGGGGACGGAGAGGTCGTGCATCGCCGCTTGCTGAGCGTCGCGGGCATTCTCGCCCGAGTTGGAGACGTGGCTGATGACCAGCACTTCGGTGACAGCGCTACTGCCGCTGTCAGCTCGAGGGAGGGGGTCGTCGAAGACCACCACGTCGGAGGGGTAGGCGTCGAGCGACGCGGTGTCGGAGTCGATGAGCATCGGATCGGTGGAGCCGACCGACTCCACAGCTGCAGCAGGCTCGCTGCAGACGTGAAGCTGGTCGAGGAGGCTGACGAGGCGGCTCTCGGGGTAGTCGGTGCCTGCGTCGGACGCAGGCTCGTCGGAGATGCGAGTCTCGCCTAGCAGATCGGCGAGGCGGCTCGCTGCGCAGGCGTCATTGACGCCTTGCAGCGCGTCAAGGCAAACGCCATCGGGCGCAGCAGGCTGGCTGCGCTCGCGGGGGAGGAAGAGGGTTCCCGTCCAGAACAGGTCTCCGGACGACGGTGCACCTGGCCCCACGGTGGGCGCCAAATGTCGGGTGGTTGGTGCGACATATGCCAAGGGATGGCTTATCATTGTGGGAGCCAATAAAACGTCGCCGGTGCCTGGAAACGGGATGAGGCGAAGACATGCACACCGGCGAATCTTACCCAGGTTCGGGGCTCTCCGAGGAGATAACACCCCTAGTCCTGCCCTTCGGGGTCTCCGCATGATCACTAGATCGGTAAAGGGTAGCTACAATCACTCCTAGAGCTGTTGAGATCAAGGGAGAAGAAGAACAAGGCTAGCTCTTGCTTCTCTCTATCTATGGTGTGTGTGTGTGCTATGCTTAGAAGCGAACTCTGCTGAGGTGCGAACCCTTTGCATGGGTGCCCCGGGGGGTTTATATAGGCCTACCCCCCGGGGGTACAATGGTAATCCGACTGGGATCTGGCCCCAGCCGTCAGTGTCTACGCTCGCCGGCTCCTCCGCCGGCTGCTGGGTCCCGCCGGCTGGTGGGTCCCGCCGGCTGCCGGCTACTTGGTCGACAGGCCGGCCCCACCGCCTAGGGCTTTGTCGGCGGCTGCTTACTGTAGCCGCGCCTCTGATGATGAGGGCTTTGTCGAGGTGAGCGTGGCTACAGTGGGCCGCCTCGGGGGCTATCACTGTAGCCTCACCTCGTCTTGTCTCCTTAATGGGGCTCCTGCTTCGAGGAAGGGAGTAGCCGGCTTCTGGAGGCCGGCTATGCTCCCGGCCGACTAGGAAAAGCCGGGCCGCCTTCACGCCTCTCTCTGGCTGAAGGGGCCCGCAACCCTTGGGCCGTACAGGAGTTGGTCGTGGATGACGTCGAGGCTAGCATGGCTACAGTGCCGAGCCTCACGGGAGACGTCCCTCCCGTACGGCTTCCTGTAGCCATGCCCGCCTCGGGCTTCGAGGGTCGTGGGCCGCACTGTGGCCACACCCCGTCACGTCGCCGTTATGTAGGAGTGGTTGTGGTCTTAGCCGGCTTCTAGGAGTCGGCGTCCTTCTCGGCCGGCTTCTTGGAGTCGGTGAGGCTGGGTCGCCTTCCGGGAGTCGGCTTTAGTGATAGCCGGCCGGGGAAGGCGGCCCAAATGCTTGGAGTGCTTGAAGGCCCAAAGGCCTGATAAATTTTCTGAAGAGCCAGGGGTAGTCGGTCAGGCTACCCGTGGCCATTTACTCCGACAGAAGGGGAACTTCAAGAAGAATGGCAAGCAAGTTGCCAATCCCGGGAAGAAGCCAGAGTCTGGACCTAAGCCTGAAACTGAGTGCTTCTACTGCAAAGGGATTGGTCACTGGAAGCGGAACTGCCCCAAGTATTTGGTGGATAAGAAGGATGGAAAAGTGAACAAAGGTATATTTGATATACATGTTAATTATGTGTACCTTACTAATGCTCGTAGTAGTGCCTGGGTATTTGTGTCACGACCGGTTTTTCAATAAAATAATTATTGAGAAAACCAATCCCTGTTACGGACCAGCGAGGAAGAATTCCTTCTCACTGATAGACAATATATTGGTCACAGAAGAAAAATACCAGGAGTACTAAATATAATACAAGGTTGAGCAGAGACTGCCCAACAATTTATTACATGCACGTCGATAAAACAATACGGCGGATAGGGTGGCAAACTACTAACTCACGATAAAAACCGTGGTGGAAATATCATCGCGAAGCAAGTGACATGATTCCGGAATACTACAACTCTTCGAGCGTCGGAGTGAGGCTCGAGAGGACTTATTGCGGGTGGCGGAAGCGTAAACGATACAAGTGACCAATATCCGGGATCGCGCAGGACTGACTGGGACTCCTCTAGGCGTCGGACGCGCTATCAAACTCTTCATCCAAGAGATCGCCTTCGTCAACATCTGGCCAAATCAACAAGCCAGGTGAGTACTATGAAAGTACTCGCAAGACAGTTCGGACATAAAGTATAACAAATGCAAACATGAAGCACATGAATAAGTTAACCAGAGCGATCAGACATAGAGATAATAAATACTGGGTGCCAAGCGAGGGTCTGAATGACGCCTCGAGCGGAAACTGCAGAATAGTAATGCGGGTGCCAAACGAGTGTCTGAAAGACTCCTCGAGCGGAAAATGCGGAATAATAATACAGGTGCCAAACGAGTGTCTGAAAGACTCCTCGAGAGGAAAATGCGGAATAAAAATACAGGTGCCAAACGAGTGTCTGAAAGACTCCTCGAGCGGAAAATGCAGAATAATAATGCCACAGTCGGGCGTCGGGGCAACACCACATAAAGGGCTTATAACAGAAAGTAAAGACAGTGCATGCCGCAGTCGGACGTCTGAGCGACATCACATAAAGGGCTTATATCGAAAGTGAGAAACGAGTACACGCCACAGTCGGACGTCTGCGCGACGTCACATAAATGGCTTATGTCACAACTCATTAATACAATAGCTCGGAGACATAAATTATCACAAGCATGAGACACAAAATAAAGTTAGTCCATCAACTGGAATAACAATAAATCTGAGATTTTACCGCTTGAGCTTGTTCACCGGGGGCAAGATTTTCACACGGATAGATTTGGATGTAAAGTCTACATTACTGATCATGGATACGATGATTTGGAAAGAATTGACTCTGCAGAGTTTGTACTTAACCACAGCCAACGAATTTCAGTAGTCACGGGGACTAGTTCCGTCTACGGTGTTCTGGAAGGAACACGTCTAACCAGCACACACCCAATTTAACCATCCGAAGCCAGGGATCACCCTCGGCAACATTCAGGAAAAACCCTGAGTCGGGGAGGCTACAACCTCGCGTAGCATGGGATCAAATTTCTATACGCGTGCTATAAGGGGGTGCCCCCCCTCTCGGTCCCAACCGGAAACACCCATGCCCCCTGACCGAATGACTGGCTTTAATCCTGGGCCAAGGTACCATCATCCCGGCCTCTCTGTTTGGTGTGTACACGGAAAGAGGTTACCAACTTACTAAACCGTATCCTGGCAATGAGACATGTGGTAGCACGGAAAGGGGAAGGGACGATAACACGGCTCCAACCATGTTAACGTCGGAAAAGTCGGATGACACAAGGCTGGCATGCTACAACAGTACAACCTTGCTGCCCTTCATGTCACCACATGATTAGGCCACCTCTCATCAGAGGTCATCGCAATTTTGGAACATGCGGGAAAAGATCGATAACGTGGCTCCAACCACGTTAACGTCGAAGAGAGTCGGATGACGCAAGGCTGGCATGCTACAACAGTACCACCTTGCTGCCCTTCATGTCACTACATGATTAGGCCACCTCTCATCTGAGGTCATCGCAACTTCGGAACAACCGGGTCGTTGCCTTACAAGCAACGAGGTATTTATCGACACTCACATGCCACGCACAAACTTTCACATGAACATGCAAAACATCTGCCATATCAAATGTTCAAACATGCTTGCCTGGTTCGGAGAAGTCGGAGTCTAGCTCGGCGAAGTTCGCGGCTCCGTCCCCTCTCCCGGAACCTACGGCAATCACGAAACGGGGTACTAACGTGAAAACCAACACATGCACAGAAACTTGCCAAATATTTTTCAAATAAATCCCATAAAAAACTAGACAAAATTTGGAGATTGACAGAAAAAGAATCACTCAAAAATACCTTTTCATTAAAAATTTATAAAGGTTTCTGTCCAGGGACCTTTCTGTAATGAAACAGAAAAGTTCCAGGGTTTTAACTGAGAAAACAGAAAACGCTTCGGCTGGGAATGCGCAAGCGCAAGGAGAAAACGTATTTTGCCCGAAGGCGCCAACAGAAAACGGTTCGGGGAAATAAAACAGAGGCTGACACGCGGGGCCCGCATGTCAGGTTTGAAAGCTCGCCGGCGCCCGAAGACGGCGATGGACGCCGGCGTCGAACCACGGCGAGTTAGGAGAAACGGAGGGTACCAAGAGCTTCAGTGTCTTCTTCCGCGTCGGTGGGTGGTGGACTCGTCCAACGGGGAGCACCACGTCGACGGCGACACTATCTCCGGCGGACGGCGGTTCGGGTGAGGTTGGGGAACTCCGGTGGAGGGCTGCAAAGTACGAATTGAGGCGCGGGTCAGAACGGGTGATGCAAGGAGAAGCTACTGGCAAGAGAATGGGGGCTGTGGAGCACACACGGGGGCGAATCGGGCTGGATCCCGTGGCGGATCGCGGCGGCCGGAGTCGAGGAAGGAGACCCCCTCGCGGCTCTTCCAGTGGCTGGGTGTGCTCTAGGGGAAGTGTAGGGCTGGTGGGTGCTCGAGTTGAAGCTCGGGGCCCCTATTTATAGGCAGATCGACGGGGTGGCCGTGAACGGAGAATCTCCGGCGAGCGATTACGGCGGAGCAGTGGGTTGGCAGGGGGTTTGAGCGGTCGAGCAGCATCAGTGGATGTTACTGGACTCGATTTGCAGCTGAACGGGGTTGGTCTTGGCGTAATGGCGTCTGCCCACGGTGAGGTGACCGCACGGGCTCAACAGCGGCAGAGAGCGCGCTCCGCGCCCTGGGGTTCACGACGAGAGCGGTAGCGCATTCGGGGGAGTGGACGGCCACGCGGCGGGCTCCGGTGGTTTGGGCGGTGCTGGGTGGAGTCGGCGGCGCCGTGTCTCCCGCTGGCGTCCGCAAAGCCGCCGCCAGCGTCGGTCACGGGGCGGCGCACCTTCTGCTGCTCGTCGCCGACGCCCGCAAGATGCCAGGCACTCGTGCGGTGCAGGAACGAGAGGGCGAGGACGAGGAGCAAGGCGACGCGAGGGTACTGGCGAGATCGACGCCCGTTTCTGAAGAAAACGACAGCAGCCACTTGACTGAACTCTGAACTTACTGAATCTTGACAGTGACCAAGCATTGCAGGTGTTCGACAGTAGGTTTTGGTAAAGAGATAAATTTTTCTGGAGCTGTAACTTGGTGAGACGATCACTCAAAGCACCCAGGGGCTACCTGAATTTACTTGGAATTTTTGGAGAAGGTTTTGAATTAATTTCACCAAATTTGGCAAATCTGGTCCAAACTTGCAGCTGATGTAGTTTGAAAATTTTGAACTGGAGACCAGTGGATCTTCATGGTTCTAGGTTGAGGGTTCAAAGGACTAGGAGGGGAAAGAAGTTTGGTGGTAAAAGTCCAAACAGAAAATGGAGTTCCTTTGTAAATCTCCAAGAGGTAGAATAGAAGGCAGAAAATATTTGAATAGAATTTGAATGGAAAATAAATACATGGGGAGGTTCAACTTGCTGGATTTGATGCAAATCATGATCCAGAGGTGAGGGAGTGTTTAGGAGAGAGGATTTGCACTTATGCCATGGCAAGAAGGAATAGTTGAAAGTGGCAAAGTACTTTCCAAAAGCCATAGTGCAAATTCAAGAAAAGGTTTTCAAAAGTTATTCTCTCAAATGAAAAACATTTTGTCTTGAGCCCAAATGAAGAGCAAGAACTCCCCAGGTCAAAGGCAGATCTTGGGTGAATTCAAATAAAATTTTTGCCATAAAGAAAAATATTTGAGAGTGAGAGTTCTCTTGAAGAAAATTTTTAAATCACTCCCTTCAAGTCAAATAAAAATCTTTTTGAAAAATTCAATAGAAACTTGGGTGTCACAATTTGATACCGGTTCGGTTGCTCATATTTGTGACTCGAAACATGGGCTATAGATTAAACGAAGATTGGCTAAGGACGAGGTGACGATGCGCGTCGGGAATGGTTCCAAGGTCGATGTGATCGTCGTCGGCACACTACCTCTACATCTACCTTCGGGATTAGTTTTAGACCTGAATAATTGTTATTTGGTGCCTGCGTTGAGCATGAACATTATATCTGGATCTTGTTTAATGCGAGATGGTTATTCATTTAAATCAGAGAATAATGGTTGTTCTATTTATATGAGTAATATCTTTTATGGTCATGCACCCTTGAAGAGTGGTCTATTTTTGTTGAATCTCGATCATGGTGATACACATATTCATAATATTGATGCCAAAAGATGCAAAGTTGATAATGATAGTGCAACATATTTGTGGCACTGCCATTTAGGTCATATTGGTGTAAAGCGCCTGAAGAAACTCCATGCGGATGGACTTTTGGAATCACTTGATTATGAATCATTTGATACTTGCGAACCATGCCTCATGGGCAAGATGACTAAGACTCCGTTCTCCGGAACAATGGAGCGAGCCACTGACTTATTGGAAATAATACATACCGATGTATGCGGTCCGATGAGTGTGTTGAGGCTCGCGGTGGGTATCGTTATTTTCTGACCTTCATAGATGATTTGAGCAGATATGGGTATATCTACTTGATGAAACACAAGTCTGAAACATTTGAAAAGTTCAAAGAATTTCATAGTGAACTAGAGAATCATCGTGACAAGAAAATAAATTTTCTACGATCTGATCACGGAGGCGAATATTTGAGTTACGAGTTTGACCTTCATTTAAAACAATGTGGAATAGTTTCACAACTCACACCACCTGGAACACCACGGCGTAATGGTGTGTCTGAATATCGTAACCGTACTTTATTAGATATGGTGCAATCTATGATGTCTCTTACCGATTCACCACTATCGTTTTGGGGTTATGCATTAGAGACAGCTGCATTCACGTTAAATAGGGCACCGTCTAAATCCATTGAGACGACGATGTATGAACTATGGTTTGGCAAGAAACCTAAGCTGCCGTTTCTTAAAGTTATGGGTTGCGATGCTTATGTGAAAAATCTTCAGCCTGATAAGCTCAAACCCAAATCAGAGAAGTGTGGCTTCATAGGATACTCAAAAGAAACTGTTGGGTACACCTTCTATCACAGATCAAAAGGCAAGATCTTTGTTGCTAAGAATGGATCCTTTCTAGAGAAGGAGTTTCTCTCAAAAGAAATGACTGGGAGGAAAGTATAACTTGATGAGGTAATTGTACCTTCTCTCGAATTGGAAAGTAGATCATCACAGAAAACCATTCCCGTGATGCCTACACCAACAAGAGAGGAAGCTAATGATAATGATCATGAAACTTCAGATCAAGTTACTACCGAACCTCGTAGGTCAACCAGAATACGTTCCGCACCAGAGTGGTATGGTAATCCTGTTCTGGAAGTCATGTTACTAGACCATGACGAACCTATGAACTATGAGGAAGCGATGATGAGCCCAGATTCCGCAAAATGGCTTGAGGCCATGAAATCTGAGATGGGGTCCATGTATGAGAACGAAGTATGGACTTAGGTTGACATGCCCGATGATCGGCAAGCCGAAGAGAATAAATGGATCTTCAAGAAGAAGACTGGCGCTGATGCTAATGTTACTGTCTACAAAGCTCGACTTGCCGCGAAAAGTTTTCGACAAGTTCAAGGAGTTGACTACAATGAGACTTTCTCACCCGTAGCGATGCTTAAGTCTGTCTGAATCATGTTAGCAATTCCCGCATTTTATGATTATGAAATCTGGAAAATGGACGTCAAGATTGCATTCCTTAATGGATCTCTTAAAGAAGAGTTGTATATGATGCAACCAGAAGGTTTTGTCGATCCTAAAGGTGGTAACAAAGTGTGCAAGCTCCAGCGATCCATTTATGGACTGGTGCAAGTATCTTAGAGTTGGAATATACGCTTTGATGAGGTGATCAAAGCATATGGTTTTATACAGACTTTTGGAGAAGCCTGTATTTACAAGAAAGTGAGTGGCAGCTATGTAGCATTTCTAATATTATATGTGGATAACATATTGTTGATTGGAAATGATATAGAATTTCTGGATAGCATAAAAGGATACTTGAATAAGAGTTTTTCAATGAAAGACCTCGGTGAAGCTGCTTATATATTGGGCATCAAGATCTATAGAGATAGATCAAGATGCTTAATTGGACTTTCACAAAGCACATACCTTGATAAAGTTTTGAAGAAGTTCAAACTGGATCAGTCAAAGAAAGGGTTCTTGCCTGTGTTACAAGGTGTGAAGTTGAGTCAGACACAATGCCCGACCACTGCAGAAGATAGAGAGAAAATGAAAGTCATTTCCTATGCCTCAGCCATAGGTTCTATCATGTATGCTATGTTGTGTACCAGACCTGATGTGTGCCTTGCTATAAGTCTAGCATGGAGGTACCAAAGTAATCCAGGAGTGGATCACTGGACAGCAGTCAAGAACATCCTGAAGTACCTGAAAAGAACTAAGGATATGTTTCTCGTTTATGGAGGTGACAAAGAGCTCGTCATAAATGGTTACGTCGATGCTAGCTTTGACACCGATCCGGATGACTCTAAGTCACAAACCGGATACGTATTTATATTGAATGGTGGAGTTGTCTGTTGGTGCAGTTCCAATCAAAGCGTCGTGGCGGGATATACGTGTGAAGCGGAATACATAGCTGCTTCGAAAGGAGCAAATGAAGGAGTCTGGATGAAGGAGTTCATATCTGATCAAGGTGTAATACATAGTGCATCGGGTCCAACAAAAATCTTTTGTGACAATACTGGAGCAATTGCCTTGGCGAAGGAATCCAGATTTCACAAAAGAACCAAACACATCAAGAGACGCTTCAACTCCATCCATGATCAAGTCAAGGAGGGAGGCATAGAGATTTGCAAAATACATACGGATCTGAATGCGGCAGACCCGTTGACTAAGCCTCTTCCACGAGCAAAACATGATGAACACTAAGACTCCATGGGTGTTAGAATCATTACAATGTAATCTAGATTATTGACTCTAGTGCAAGTGGGAGACTGAAGGAAATATGCCCTAGAGGCAATAATAAAGTTGTTATTTATATTTCCTTATTTCATGATAAATGTTTATTATTCATGCTAGAAGTGTATTAAACGAAAACTTGATACGTGTGTGGATACATAGACAAAACACCGTGTCCCTAGTAAGCCTCTACTAGACTAGCTCGTTAATCAAAGATGGTTAAGTTCCTAACCATAGACATGTGTTGTCATTTGATGAACGGGATCACATCATTAGGAGAATGATGTGATGGACAAGACCCATCCGTTAGCTTAGCATAATGATCGTTAAGTTTTATTGCTATTGCTTTCTTCATGTCATATACATATTCCTTTGACTATGAGATTATGCAACTCCCGAATACCGGAGGAATACCTTGTGTGCTATCAAACGTCACAACGTAACTGGGTGATTATAAAGATGCTCTACAGGTATCTCCGAAGGTGTTTGTTGGGTTGGCATAGATCGAGATTAGGATTTTTCACTCCGAGTATCGGAGAGGTATCTCTGGGCCCTCTCGGTAATGCACATGATAATAAGCCTTGCAAGCAATGTGACTAATGAGTTAGTTGCGGGATGATGCATTACAGAACAAGTAAAGAGACTTGCTGGTAACAAGATTGAACTAGGTATGATGATACCGACGATCGAATCTCAGGCAAGTAACATACCGATGACAAAGGGAATAATGATGTTGTCATTATGGTTTCACTACTGCAGGATGGTCCAAACGCGACACTACGATCAGAGACCCTTCGACGAAAAATTGTGTGCGATACCATAATTGCAAACGGTGGTGTAAAAAACCATCAAAAAAAGGTGCAAAATGTTTGCGATAACGGATGCATCAAACACGGTTCAGATTTTAGTTGCGTGTGCGATGCAGGGCATACAGTTCAGTTCAATTAACTGTCTGGGATGAGGAGGAACAAAAGAAACGGGCAGCCAGATGAAGGCGTGTGTGATATATATCATACAGTTCACTAGGATGAACTGTGTGTGATTAGGCAACACAATGGAAACGGTTCAACTGAACAAGATGTGTGTGATACGCGACAAACAGGTCCGTAATCAGAAATGTGTGCGAAGACCAATAATAACACAGACGATTGCTGCTAATAAGCCGTGTGATTTGCTCTTTCTACAGAAGAATAACATGTAGATATTTATATAACTGAAATAAACATCCAATTACATAAGTGACTATACAGATCATTCGCACACACCTCAATAAACAATTGCATGCATTCTAAAGTAGGAGAAACGATCGTCTAGTCATCTACTTCTTGTGACGCTCCCGCCACTGCTATGTGGCTCGATCCCTCGTCTGGGTCAGGAAGAAGATAGTTCCTCATGTCAACGATCCGCCTGTACATCTCGTAGCTTGTGTACGCATCGATGGCCGCGTACTTGACATGTTGTTCATCCAGTCTCTCATGCCACACACTGTGCCAGGCGTTCCTGTCCTTATTGCTCTCATTCTTCATCTTCATGTAGTAGGGGTCGATGATGGCCGAGGCGAGGTCAACCAGGGAGTACAGTTTGTTTTTTTCGCTGCCCCAGACCTCGTAGTCGCGCTGGATGTTGACAAGATTCGGGCATTTCAAGCCCGAAACCTTGAGCGCTTTTAGATCGTTGGTGGTGTCCACCGCAGTGAAACTGTAGTCGGAGCTGTTGATAAACCTGGAGAAACGCTTGCAAGGCGTTGTGGCAAGGTGGTAGTGGTAGACGAGGACGTCATGTCGCACGCACAACTGGGCGATGGCAACCTTCTGATCATGCCAGACACGACCCATGGTGTACTCGAGGTCGAAGCCGACCACTTGGTACTTGTCCTCGGCAAGGAACTGCTCCATAGTTTGGATGGAGCTCTCCACTGAGACCGGATCGTTCGTGTACACCAGCGAGAGAGCCTTCCCCCTCATGTGGGTGTCCACGACGTGTTGCGTGGTGAACAGCCCGCATTGGAGCCACGGGGAGAGACATTGGAACCGCCAGATGTCCTCTCTGTATGTGTCCTTGTGGGTGTTCTTATTGTGTCGTGTGAGACGAGAGATGAAGGTAATGTCAGCGTTCTGGGAACGGGGGTCCCCAGACTTGCCTGCCTGCGGCCCACAGCGTGGCCAAGCCAGCAGGTCGTACGGCCTGTCTTCATCAACAAGGCATCCAAGACCTTCGCGAGGGTCCAAGCTTCGCGAGGCGGACGACGCAAGACCTCCTCTGGAGTAGCCTAACCAGGCAGGCTCGTGAGGAGCGGAGATATCAAGGCAGGGCAAAACGTCACGAGGCCCTCGTGACGTGAGCCATGACGAACGGCACCAGGCGGGCGCCAGCGCGCGCAGCATCCTTATTTCCTCTTTGGTGCTAAGGAGGCCAGCACAGGCGAAGAGTACCGAGGCATCAAGCAAAGGTTGCTATATTGGTGCAACGAGACCAAGACCAGGAAGACGACAAGACGGAGGTCATCGTGGAGCCCAAGCTGGCGTCACCACCAGAGCTTTTCGCAGGCGAAGACCGCTTTTGTTAGGATAGCTTGTACTAGTTGTCCCCCTTCAAATTCGCCCGCCATTGTTGGCTCCCTTCCCGCTCAATATTTGGGAAGAGGACCAGGGCCTCTATAAATAGGTCTAGCCACCACAGTAGGGGGCGTCGAGCAATTCATTGAATCCTCGCCCGCTCAAGTTCGACAAGCACAAGAACACCTCAACCTCAGGAGGCTGTTCTTCCTTTGTACAGTTCTTCATCAGCCCAAGAGGCAATCCACCACCACCACACTGGAGTAGGGTATTACACCACAACGGTGGCCTGAACCAGTATAAACCTCGTGTCTCTCTGTGTTGCGAGTTCGTCGAGTTTGTCCGCGAGATCTTTGCGAGCTAGGGCGTAGATCGGTAGGAGGTAAAGACTTTGCACGCACCCCAGTGTTTGAACCTCAAGGGTTTGCCGGAACCCCACATCCGACATTTGGAGCGCCACGTAGGGGTGCGCCGTAGCTTCCCTTCCATCAGTTCATCGCTCCATCGTCTCCATGGCGGACGCTCGCCGTGCTCGAGCTGAGCGTCGGGCTGCCCTCACCGCCCGCGTCGCTCAGACGGCTCCCATCGGCGGGCCACCTCGTCGTTCTCCGTCTCCCGCCGCCAACGCTGCCACCGGCCCGGCGGGGAACGAGGAGCAGGCGTCCTCGCTGCATCCTTCGGTGCGGCAGGACGGCCACACCGCTACTCCATCACTGACCCCTGCCGGTTCTTCGTCCGATGCGCACCGCGCTCCCATGGAGGCACGGGCCGTGCTCCCCGCGGCAAACGAGCTCCTGCGTTACCGCCCCGTCGACGACCTCCACAAGGAGTGGCTCGACCGCGTCGCCGAGCTCGTCCGCGCTGCAGGGGGCTCTCCGACGCCGTCCCACTCTCTGCCTCCCCCTCAACCAGCCGCGGGCGACGGGGCTCATGGCATGCCTCCACCACCTCAGCCCCAAGATGGAGCCTTGGCACCAAGGCGCGCGGCTCCGCGGCGTGATCCACCACGCCCGGCACCCGCGCGCGAAGAGAGAAGCTGCCAAGAAATTCCGCGGCCCCAAGAAGCTGCACCTGCGCTCCCCGCGCCACCTCGTCAAGACCGCGCAGCGCGGACCCCGCCAAGACAGAGCTCCACCTCCGAAGCGGGACCCGGCAACCACGGCTGGCTGCCGCGCCTTCACCCCCGAGCTGCGTAGCGTCGCTTGGCCAGGCAAGTTCAAGCCGGATCTGCCTCCTCGCTACGACGGCACCGCCGACCCCGCGAAGTTCTTGCAGCTCTATGAGCTAAGCATCAAAGCGACCAACGGCGACGAAAAAGTCATGGCGAACTGGTTTCCCATGGCTCTCAACGATGGAGCCCGCTCCTGGCTCCTAAACCTGCAGCACGGCTCGATCTCTTCCTGGGACGAGATGCGCGACCGCTTCGTTGCCAACTTCCAGGGCACTCGCGACCGCCCGCCCGCCACGGGTGATCTACGCCGCATCAAGCAACAACCAGGAGAGACCCTCCAGAAGTACATCCAGTGCTTCAACAACACCCGCCTCAAGATCCCCAAGGTCACGGATGAGACCACCATCTCCGCGTTTTCCGACGGCGTCCGTGACGTCAAGATGAAGGAAGAGCTCGCCATCCACGAGGAGCTCTGCACCTCTCAGGAGCTGTTCAACCTGGCGACCAAGTGCGCAAGAGCTGAGGAGGGGCGCCTTTCTCTCCTCGAGCTGCCAGCCGCAGGAGCGGAGGAGAAGAAGGCCAAGGCCAAGGATGTGAAGCGCAAGGAGGCGGTCGTGCTCGCAGCGGTGCCCGACACCAAGCGGGGCAGAGATCAGCCCGAGTCATCCAAGAATGGCCGACCGTTCTGCGCCTTCCACAACCTGAACACCCACAACACCAGCGACTGTCAAGAGCTCAGAGCCATACGGGAAGGACGCTACGGTCAACGCCCCGAGCGCAACGACCGGGGCTACGGCCGCGGAGGAGGACGTGGAGGCGGACGCTGGGACGACCATGGCCCGCGCCAGGAGTGGCGCGACCGGCCTCGCGAGGACCGCTGGCAGGACCAACCTCACGAGGGAGCCTGGAGGGACCCGCCTCGTGAGGATCGCCCCCAGGGCAACACCGGTCTTCCCCCGCTGCCTCCACCAAGGAGGAACGACGAGCACCACCAGGACGAGGGGGCTGGGGGCTTCCAGGAGCCGCGTCCGATCGCCTGCATCTTGGGCGGTGCCCAGGCCCCAACACCTCAGCGCATCTTCAAATAGTTCGCTCGCGAGGTGAACGCGGTGCTCCCCAAGCTTGAAGCCACGCGCCCGCTCAGGTGGTCCCAATGCGCCAACACTTTCAACTCGGCGGATCAGCTCAAGTGCGCAGCCACCGCTGGCGCCCTCCCTATGATGTGTTCCCCAGTCATCAGCGATGTGCAGGTCACCAAGACCCTCATCGACGCGGCGCAGGGCTCAACGTCCTATCCGTCGACACGTTCGACAACCTCCAAGTGCCATATGAACAGCTCGAGCCCACCAAGCCTTTTTCAGGAGTGACCGACGGTTCCACCACACCGATAGGGCAAGTCCGCCTGCCTGTCACCTTCGGGGAGCGCAAGAACTGCCGCACCGAGCTCATCGACTTTGACGTCGCACACATCCGCCTGTCGTACAATGCCTTCCTCGGGTATCCAGCCCTGGCCAAGTTCATGGCAGTCACTCATCACGGCTACAACGTTCTCAAGATGCCAGGAAGTGGAGGAATCATCACGGTCCCGTGTGAAGAGAGAGATGCGGTGTGCTCCCTCGAGCGCGCCTTTCAAGCTGCAGCAATCGACGACCCCGACAGCAGAAATGAAGGCCCTCCGGAGGCCATCCCCAAGAAGAAGAAGCCGTGCCATGCAGGACCTCAGGAGGATGGCATCGCAGCAGGAGCCTCATCAGGATCAGCGCCCGCTCCAGGGGCGCCTCCCTCCGTCGCATAGGACGGCGCGCCCGACGCCCTCCTCAGGCAGGTCTCGGGGGCTCTCCTCTGGAGGGCCTCAGACCTTGCCAACCTCACAAGGGAGGCGCTTGGGCACCACTTGGAGGCGTGCTTCGCGGCACGTGTCCCTCAGGAGAGCACAGGGCAAGGAGTGCCCACCACCCAGGAGCTCATCACCAAGACAACTCGGGAACTGCAAGATGCAAGGGCCATGCGCGGCGACCGCCACTCACGAGGCGCAGCTCTGCATCCTGGCGAGGATACTGGGCTACGTGTCTGCATCGACGTCCCCAGGCTCAACAGGGCCGCATCTCAGGAGCGCTTCTGGCCATCGCATGTGGGCCACTGCGAAGGTCCACCACACAGCTACGTCCGCATGCCCTTCGGCTTGCCGAGCGTGGCGTCGGCCTATCAGCGCAACATGCAGCGAGTCCTGGCGGCTCAGGAGGCCAGGTACCACGCCGTCCTGGAGGAGATGGAGATGGTCTTCAGGGAACCTCCCGAGCCCCCAGAGCCTCCCGAGGCTCAGGGTCCTGGTGGCTCATGAGGGGTCCTTTCTTCAGCGCACGCCTTCAGCTGCACCAACTCTACTTTGTCTACAGAACCAGGTGACATCTTCCAAGTTCGTTTAAGCTGGGAGCGCCCCTCGGGCTGCATTATTCCCAGGCCACGTGGGTCCGTCCCTGTGGCATGTATCCTTTTGCTTATGTCTTTAGCTTACCTTGCTGGGGGCACCCCTCGGGCTGCATCATCCCCAAGCCACTCGGGCCGGACCCAGTGGCATGTATATTCCTGCATTTGCCTAAGCTGATCTACTCTCCATGCTTAACCTGCCAACTGCTACCACCTGTCCGATCATCGCCTCCCCCGGGGCCTTCACACAGGCACGGCGCTGATGCATGGGTCCGTCCCTATCACGTGGACAAACCTGAGCAGTCGAGCTCTGGCTCGCGGCCCGCCCCGTGCATGTCACCTCACCAGGCCCTCAGTGCCTTCATCCCAACCAGAGCAACCAGCGGCAGGCCGACAGCTGTAACGGCAAACCATGTTTCTTCTTGTGACAGTTCATAGGGATCCCGTGAGAAGGGTAGCAGGCGGCACCGCGAGTCTCCTTTTCTCTTGTGCAATTCGCTTGCACGTTAAAAGGGGGGCTCCTGAGCATCGCGACTCAGGAGCTCTTACTGGCTCTCTAGCCCTCACCCCCTGGCCTTGACCATGGCATCGCGACTTGGCATACCAGCGGTGGCTGAGCTCGCTCGAGGGCCGGGACCTGAGGACGTAGAGCACTAAGGAGAGCATGAGGGGAGGGAACTCGTATGGGCCAGTCTAGCTATGCCATGCAAGTAGGTGCGCAGCCCTGGCGCAACATCAGGAGTCGGCACGAAAATCAACAAGATAAGTCATGCACTCAGATCGGCTAAATGCTTGGGCCTAATGGTCACTCACGCCTTGCCGCAACCCCGTTGCGGCCACGTCGACTCACTTTCTCGCCTCACCATGGCTGCTTGAGCGCTAAGGGGGACCTCCTGAGCATCGCACCTCAGGGGCTCTTACTAGACCTCGGGCCGCACACCTCCTGGCCTTGACCACGGCACGCGACCTGGCATACCAGCGACGGCTGTAGCCTGCCTGGGGACCGGGACCTGTCAGCGTAGAGCAACAAGCTATCGCGAGGAAAGAAAGGGGGACCGAGCCTTAACGGGACATGTGTTCACCAAATTTTCATAACAAGGAAGATAGGCACAAAAGACATTGCAGATCCTTACATGCCCCCACGAGGTGATTAATGGTTCTTCGCAGGAAGCAAAAGCTTACACTAAGGGGAATCCTATATGCATCCTTCCGTGGCGGACGCCGTCATCAACAGTGGGCCACGGGAGACCGGCGCCAACCCCATCCAGATCAGCGGCGGCGACGGCCGGATGCCGCAGCTCTGCTCCGGGCGCGGCAAGAGCCTGGGGGCACGTAGCTGTCGTAGCTCGTCTCCGGAGTCTCGTAAAGCTCAGGAGAGCTGCTGGACTCCCAGGGGCTGCTGCTGCTGGAGTAGCCGTGAGCGGAGCGCGCATCAGCTTGGCGCTCCTCTCCGGGGCAGCACTCCAGGCGGCGGCCCTCGGCATTGAAGACCTTGAAGAATAGCGTGGAAGCGTCGTCGTACTCGAAGTGGATCGCGAGGGCGCCCCTCGCGCGGCCGACCCGTGCGATCTCCCCCCCAGCCGCGGGTCATGAAGATCTTGCCGGCGGGGACCGCTTTGATCTCCGCTCCGGTCGCCGGAGCGCTGTAGTCGGCATGCTGCAGCCAGAGCTCGAGGGGCCCCCTCGGCGGCATCACGTCGGAGAAGAACCACGGGAAGCGGATCCAGGAACTTGGAGGCATCGGCGCCCACAGCACCAACTCGCGCGAGGAGTCCGCGGCATGGACCCTAGGGGCGGCGGCGCGCGTCGCCATAGCACGGCGGCTCCGAACACGGCGTGGGTGGCGCTGCTCATTGCTTCGTCCTCCCGAGCCGTCGGCTCAGGCGTACAACGGTAGCAGGTACCCCGGAGGAGGCCGCTCGCACCAAGGCCTCGACACCATCTGCATCGCCGCTTCATCACGGCGATGAATCGACCTCTTCTTCGGCGGAAGAGGCCTCGGATCATCATGGGGAGCCTTTCCTTTCTCTTCGGTAGAAAACCTTCTAATGGGCGCCATTGTTGTTAGCAGTGGAGCAAGGAGGAAGAAGCAAGCGAGCGAGGGAGAGATGAGCAGCGAGGGCTCCGCCCCACTCCCCATTTATAGCAAGAGAAGGCCAACCGGCGTCTCCCACAATCGCAGGTAATGATGGTTTTCCTTGCATGTCGCAGGGACTTGTCAAGTCGTGCAATCGCCGAGGCAGCGTAGGGAAGCGGAGACGCCCACGTCCAATCAACTACCACGCGTCAAAACGAGGCCGCAGGCTTTTGGGGCCCGCGGTGCTCCGAACTTGACCCTTGGTTCGCCGCGAAGCCAAGCCCGAGCGCACCTTGGGCCCGGGGGCTACTGTCGGTGTTCTGGGAACGGGGGTCCACGGACTTGCCTGCCTGCAGCCCACAGCGTGGCCAAGCTAGCAGGCCGTACGGCCCGTCTTCATCAACAAGGCATCCAAGACCCTCGTGAGGGTCCAAGCTTCGCGAGGTGGACGACGCAAGACCTCCTCTAGAGTAGCCTAACCAGGCAGGCTCGGGAGGAGCGGAGATATCAAGGCAGGGCAAAACGTCACGAGGCCCTCGTGACGTGAGCCATGACGAACGGCACCAGGCAGGCGCCAGCGCGCACAGCGTCCTTATTTCCTCTTTGGTGCTAAGGAGGCCAGCACAGGCGAAGAGTACCGAGGCATCAAGCAAAGGTTGCTATATTGGTGCAACGAGACCAAGACTAGGAGGATGGAAAGACGGAGGTCATCGTGGAGCCCAAGACGGCGTCACCACCAGAGCTTTTCGCAGGCGAAGACCGCTTTTGTCAGGATAGCTTGTACTAGCTGTCCCCCTTCAAATTCGCCCGCCATTGTTGGCTCCCTTCCTGCTCGATATTTGGGAAGAGGACCAGGGCCTCTATAAATAGGTCTAGCCACCACAGTAGGGGGCGTCGAGCAATTCATCGAATCCTCGCCCGCTCAAGTTCGACAAGCACAAGAACACCTCAACCTCAGGAGGTTGTTCTTCCTTTGTACAGTTCTTCATCAGCCCAAGAGGCAATCCACCACCACCACACTGGAGTAGGGTATTACACCACAACGGTGGCCCGAACCAGTATAAACCTCGTGTCTCTCTGTGTTGCGAGTTCGTCGAGTTCGTCCGCGAGATCTTTGCGAGCTAGGGCGTAGATCGGTAGGAGGGAAAGACTTCGCGCGCACCCCAGAGTTCGAACCTCAAGGGTTTGCCGGAACCCCACATCCAACAGGTAAATGGTCATAGGAATAAAAGGGGGCCGGGCGGCGTGGATTCTCGGCGCGTCCGCATGGCAATTTTTGCAGCGGGTAACTGCATCGTCGCGCCGCGCCCGGCGCAACCGCATGCACACGAACATGCATGATCATGCGCTGGCCCCAAACACTGGCAGTGCGCGTGGAGGGACGAGGGCAGAGCACCCGGAGGGACGCGACAGCAGAGGGCGCGCGGCGGGATGCGAGCAGAGCGCACCGCGGCCGACTGAACCGCAAGCAACCACACGCATAGAGCAGTTGAACACGCAGGAAATGGTCGCCAACAAGCCGGCCGACAGTTGCGTCGCTGCGTAGAGAGCGGCCGTGTGCTACCACCTCCGTCTAGTCTATAGTCCCCTTTATAATCTGTGCATACTTTGCCCTCAAATTTAACCAACAAAATGTTAATGCATGTTATAAAAATTATATAATTGGAAACTATGTTCAAATACGAATCCAACAATATAATCTTTGGCGACATGCATTCGTACTTTATTAGTTAAATCATACTTATAAACCAGGACGGGGGTATAGTAGGTAATTAAATCGAAAAAGTTTTTTTATTAACCGTATGTGTACGTGGCCTTTCATCCTCCCCTTGAACGTCTTGTCACCCCACTACCGCAGGCGGCTTATAGCGCAAGCTTGGGCAGTGCGCAGGGGCGTTCTTTTGGCCAAACGGTGGTGCTAATGAATCGTCAGTGAGCCCGTTCCCGCGCAACCTCACAGGTTCCCGCACAAGCTTCCCGCCCGACTCGGTGAAATCCCCCAAAATCCCAATGCTTACCGGCCTGCTATAAAAACCCTCACGGCCGGCGAGTCCTGCGTCGCATTTTCCCCTCCCTCCTTGTAGCTTATCTTGTCTGCTTCTCCCAAAATCGCCAATGGCACCGGTCCGTCATCGTCGCTCAGCCACTCCGCCGTCATCAGAGGACAGCTCCAGCTGGGAGGCTACACCTCAGCGGCGGCGCAGTCCCCGGTGTAGTGTAGTGCGTGTGGCGTCCCTGTTGGGTGTGCGTGGAACACCCACCACACGCTCCGCCACCAGTGCCCATCGGCAGCTGTTGCCGGCCGCCGTTGCCACCACACCACCGTCGAAAGCCAGGGCCATCGCTCGCTCCGCCGCCGTGGCCCGAAGGCGGGAGGTGGTCGTCGTGGCCGCCACCCCACTACCGGCCACCGTGGCCATCACCCGCTCCACCACCGCGGCCCGAAGGCGGGAGGTGGTGGTCATGGCCGCCACCCCGTCGTCGGCCGCCATGGCTGCCATCCCACCATCGACCGATGTGGTCATCACCCACTCCGCCACCGTCGCCCGAAGGCGGGAGGCAGAAGTGGATGCCCGCACGTGCGTTAGCGACCTTGCATGCTACACCAAGTTCTTGCGGGAGGAGCAGGAGCGCCTCGTCGAGCATGCAAAGAGCCTTACCGCCGCCGTGGCCGCGGCACACGCCGCCTCAGAGGCAAGGAATCAGGAGATCTACAAAGAGAACCACCGCTTTGAGAGGGGTCGTCTGGAGCAGCAAAGGGCGTTCGAGGTGAGCGTGGCTGAAGCTGCAATAGGGGCAGGCACCGTATTGCAGTTGCCTAGCTCGTCGGTAGGCTCCTCCTCCGCCGCCTCTTACTGAGCGCGCTCGGCACAGGAGAGGCAGCCGGAAGTAGTACAAACCCCCTCCGCAGTAGTAGTAGTAGTAGTAGTAGTAGTAGTAGTAGTAGTAGTAGTAGTAGTAGTAGTAGTAGTAGTAGTAGTAGTAGTAGTAGTAGTAGTAGTAGTAGTATTTAGGGGCTATTTTGTTCAGTTCATCTAACTATAGATGTGGTGGAACTATACAACGTACTTAAAATTAGCTAGTATACATAGTTGAACTAGCTATTTCTGTACGTGGTTGGCAACAATTGGGGAAAAGTTTGGTCGGTTCAGCTGTCCAGTTGAACTGCTTGTATAAATTAAGAACGACTGCTTAATCTATGAATAAAATCTATGCTTAATTACTGAATTTTAGTTGCAAAAATTAGATACTGCTAGTGTTTTTTAGCTTCATATATTGACAAATCGCAGTGTTACAAGGTTGACAAATGGCAATGTTACTAGATCAACAAATGTCAATCTTTCCAGTTTGACAAATGGTAACATACCCAATATGACAGATGCAAATCGCACCAAATTGTTTGTAAGTGGTTGCACCAAAAGAACCGTTTGCGTTGAATAGATGCACAAATCCTGCTCTCACTTTGCATCATGTCGTCCCGGGGTTGACGGGCGGGGGGCGGGGGGCGGGAGGACGGCAGCTGGCGGCGCTAAGAGGTAGCGTTCAATGGTGGCGTCCCATGCCACTGAGGGGGGCGTGCGCACGGAGAGGAAGGCGGGCAGCCATGGAAGTCAAAGGGCTCGCTTCCCAGTGAGCCTGCGCAGCGTACAGCTCGCACGCTTCCCGGTGAGCCTGTGCATTCGAGGACAGCTTGCACGCCTCTCAGTCAGCCTGTGATACGTCTCCAACGTATCTATAATTTTTTATTGTTCCATGCTATTATATTATCCATCTAGGATGTTTTATATGCATTTATATGCTATTTTATATGATTTTTGGGACTAACCTATTAACCTAGAGCCCAGTGCCAGTTTCTATTTTTTCCTTGTTTTTGAGTATCGCAGAAAAGGAAAACCAAACGGAGTCCAATTGACGTGAAATTCAACGAAGATTGTTTCTGGACCAGAAGAAGCCCACGGAGTACCGGAGATGGGCCAGAAGAGTCCCGAGGCCACCTCGAGGGTGGGGGGTGCGCCCTACCCCCTGGGTGCGCCCCCCTACCTCGTGGCCGCCTCAGAGACTCCCCTGACTTGTTCCCGATGCCAAAACCTCTTATATATACAGAAACCACCAGAACATAACTTAGATCAGGAGTTCCGTCGCCGCAAGCCTTTGTAGCCACCGAAAACCAATCTAGACCCGTTCCGGCACCCTGCCGAAGGGGGGAATCCCTCTCCGGTGGCCATCTTCATCATCCCAGCGCTCTCCATGACGAGGAGGGAGTAGTTCACCCTCGGGGCTGAGGGTATGTACCAGTAGCTACGTGTTTGATCTCTCTCTCTCTCTCTCTCTCTCGTGTTCTTGAGGTGGTACGATCTTGATGTATCGCGAGCTTTGCTATTATAGTTGGATCTTAAGATGTTTCTCCCCCTCTACTCTCTTGTAATGGATTGAGTTTTCCCTTTGAAGTTATCTTATCGGATTGAGTCTTTAAGGATTTGAGAACACTTGATGTATGTCTTGCATGTCCTTATCTATGGTGACAATGGGATATCACGTGATCTACTTGATGTATGTTCTGGTAATCAACTTGCGGGTTCCGTGACCTCGTGAACTTATGCATAGGGGTTGGCACACGTTTTCGTCTTGACTCTCCGGTAGAAACTTTGCGGCACTCTTTGAAGTACTTTGTGTTGGTTTGAATAGATGAATCTGAGATTGTGTGATGCATATCGTATAATCATACCCATGGATACTTGAGGTGACATTGGAGTATCTAGGTGACATTAGGGTTTTGGTTGATTTGTGTCTTAAGGTGTTATTCTAGTACGAACTCTATGATAGATTGAACGGAAAGAATAGATTCGTGTTATTTTACTAGGAACTCTTGAATAGATTGATCAGAAAGGATAACTTTGAGGTGGTTTCGTACCCTACCATAATCTCTTCGTTTGTTCTCCGCTATTAGTGACTTTAGAGTGACTCTTTGTTGCATGTTGAGGTATAGTTATATGATCCAATTATGTTATTATTGTTGAGAGAACTTGCACTAGTGAAAGTATGAACCCTAGGCCTTGTTTCCTAGCATTGCAATACCGTTTTCGCTCACTTTTATCATTAGTTACCTTGTTGTTTTTATATTTTCAGATTACAAAAACCCATATCTACCATCCATATTGCACTTGTATCACCATGTCTTCGCCGAACTAGTGCACCTATACAATTTATCATTGTATTGGGTGTGTTGGGGACACAAGAGACTCTTTGTTATTTGGTTGCAGGGTTGTTTGAGAAAGACCATATTCAACCTACGCCTCCCACAGATTGATAAATCTTAGGTCATCCACTTGAGGGATATTTGCTACTGTCCTACAAACCTCTGCACTTGGAGGCCCAACAACGTCTACAAGAAGAAGGTTGTGTAGTAGACATCAAGCTCTTTTCTGGCGCCGTTGCCGGGGAGGTGGGTGCTTGAAGGTATATCTTTAGATCTTGCAATCGAATCTTTTAGTTTCTTGTTTTATCACTACTTTAGTTTATAAAAGAAAACTACAAAAAAATTCAATTAGGGGTTGCCTCATATGCTTCATCTTTTTAATGTCTTTCGTGAAAATGATGGGAAGGAAAATTGTGCTCAAGTACTAGAAGAACAATTACATAAAATGCTTGGCATAAAATATGTGAATGATGAGCATGATTGCAATGTTGTTAGTATGAATTCTTTGAAAACCCATGATGCTAATTATATGCAAAGCCACAAGCTTGGGGATGATATGTTTGATGAAGATGATATGTTTAGTCCCCCAAGTTTTGATGAGAATATTTATTATGATAAAAGCATGTCTCCTATTTATGATGATTATATTGATGAAAGTGGGTTTGGAAGAGTGTCAACTTTAGGAAGTAATGATCCCACTATTTTGGAGGATGTTGAATACTATTGTGATAATTATGAAAGTGGATTTGGAGAGGTCATGACTTTATTTAGTGATGAATCCACTATTTCGGAAGAGGTTCCAATTGATTATGAGAACAAAGTTGCTATCTATGATGATTATTGTGATGACTTGTATGCTATTAAGAATAATGATAACCATGAAACTTGTCATCATGATTTTAATTTTCAATTGGATTATGCCTCACATGATAGTTATTTTGTTGAGTTTGCTCCCACTACTATTCATGAGAAGAAATTTGCTTATGTGGAGAGTAATAAAAATTCTATGCTTGTAGATCATGAAAAGAATGCTTTATGTGATGGTTATATTTTTGAATTCATTCATGGTGCTACTGAAAATTATTATGAGGGAGGAACATATTCTTGTAGAATTGCAATAATATCAAGTTTCCTCTCTATGTGCTTAAAGTTTTGAAGTTATGCTTGTTTTGTCTTCCTATGCTAGTTGATTACTGTTCACATAAGTTGTTTGCTCACAAAATCCCTATGCATAGGAAGTGGGTTAGACTTAAATGTGCTAGTCATATTCTTCATGATGCTCTCTTTATGTTTCAATTCTTATCTTTTATGTGAGCATCATTGAAATCATCATGCCTAGCTAGGGGCGTTAAACAATAGCGCTTCTTGGGAGGCAACCCAATTTTATTTTTGTTCTTTGCTTTTTGCTCCTGTTTAGTAATAAATAATTCATCTAGCCTCTGTTCAGATGTGGTTTTAGGTTTTAATTAGTGTTTGTGCCAAGTAGAACCTTTGGGAAGACTTGGGTGAAGTCTTTATGATCTTGCTGTAAAAAACAGAAACTTTAGCGCTCACGAGATTAGCTACAAGTATTTACTGGAGATTGATTTTAGGTTGATTCTTTTTGCAGATGATTAATAGACAAATTCCTCACGTTCATCAATTTATTCAGAATTTTTGGAGTTACAGAAGTATACGTTTGATACAGATTACTACAGACTGTTCTGTTTTTGACATATTCTGTTTTCATTGTGTTGTTTGCCTATTTTGATGAATCTATGAGTAGTATCGGGGGCTATGAACCATAGGGAAGTTGGAATACAGTAGATATTACACCAATAAGAATTTAGAATGAGTTCACAACAGTACCTAAGTGGTGAGTTATTTTCTTATACTAACGGAGCTTACGAGTTTTCTGTTGAGTTTTGTGTTGTGAAGTTTTCAAGTTTTGGGTAAAGATTTGATGGACTATAGAATAAGGAGTGGCAAGAGCCTAAGCTTGGGGATTCCCAAGGCACCCCAAGGTAATATTCAAGGACAACCAAGAGCCTAAGCCTGGGGATGCCCCGGATGGCATCCCCTCTTTCGTCTTCGTTCATTGGTAACTTTACTTGGAGCTATATTTTTATTCACCACATCATATGTGTTTTGCTTGGAGCATCATTTTATATTATTTTGTTTTGCTTGCTGTTTGAATAATATCCCAAGATCTGAAATTAAATGTTAGAGAGTCTTCACATAGTTGCATAATTATTCGACTACTCATTGATCTTCACTTATATCTTTTGGAGTAGTTTGTCATTCGTTCTAGTGCTTCACTTATATCTTTTTGAGAGCACGGTGGTGGTTTTATTTTGAAGAAATAGATGAACTCTCATGCTTCCCTTATATTATTTTGAGAGTCTTAAACAGCTTGGGAATTTTCTTGTAGATTTTTGGTTTTCGATGACTTGTAGATTTTTGCAATAAGTATGTGAGTTCATTATGACTAATGTTGAGTCCATGGATTATACGCACTCTCACCCTTCCATCATTGCTAGCCTCTTCGGTACCGTGCATTGCCCTTTCTCACCTCGAGAGTTGGTGCAAACTTCGCCGGTACATCCAAACCCCATGATACAATACGCTCTATCACACATAGGCCTCCTTATATCTTCCTCAAAACAGCCACCATACCTACCTATTATGGCATTTCCATAGCCATTCCGAGATATATTGCCATGCAACTTTCAAACGTTCCGTTTATTATGACATGCTTCATCATTGTCATATTGCTTTGCATGATCATGTAGTTGACATCGTATTTGTGGCAAAGCCACCATGCAAAATTTATCATACATGTCACTCTTGATTCATTGCCCATCCCGGTACACCGCCGGAGGCATTCATATAGAGTCATATTTTGTTCTAGTATCGAGTTGTAATCATTGAGTTGTAAATAAATAGAAGTGTGATGATCATCATTAATAGAGCATTGTCCCAAATAAAAAAGGAAAAAAAAAAGAGAAAGGCCAAATAAAAAAATAAAATAAAAAAGAAGCGACAATGCTACTACCCTTTTTCCACACTTGTGCTTCAAAGTAGCACCATGATATTTATGATAGAGAGTCTCTTGTTTTGTCACTTTCATATACTAGTGGGAATTTTTCATTATAGAACTTGGCTTGTATATTCCAACGATGGGCTTCCTAAAATGCCCTAGTTCTTCGTGAGCAAGCAAGTTGGATGCACACCCACTTAGTTTCTTTTGTTGAGTTTTCATACATTTATAGCTCTAGTGCATCTGTTTCATGGCAATCCCTACTCCTCGCATTGACATCAATTGATGGGCATCTCCATAGCCCGTTGATTAGCCGCGTCGATGTGAGACTTTCTCCTTTTTTTGTCTTCTCCACACAACCCCCATCATTATATTCTATTCCACCTATAGTGCTATGTCCATGGCTCACACTCATGTATTGCGTGAAAGTTGAAAAAGTTTGAGAATACTAAAGTATGAAACAATTGCTTGGCTTGTCATCGGGGTTGTGCATGATGAGAGCATTTTTGTGTGACGAAAATGAAGCATGGCCAAACTATATGATTTTGTAGGGATGAGCTTTCTTTGGCTATGTTATTTTGAGAAGACATAATTGCTTGGTTAGTATGCTTGAAGTATTATTGTTTTTATGTCAATATTGAACTTTTGTCTTGAATCTTATGGATCTGAATATTCTAGCCACAATAAATAAGATTACATTGATAAATATGTTAGGTAGCATTCCACATCAAAAATTCTGTTTTTATCATTTACCTACTATAGGACGAGCAGGAATTAAGCTTGGGGATGCTTGATACGTCTCCAACGTACATATAATTTTGATTGTTCCATGTTATTATATTATCCATCTAGGATATTTTATATGCATTTATATGCTATTTTATATGATTTTTGGGACTAACCTATTAACCTGGAGCCTAGTGCTAGTTTCTATTTTTCCTTGTTTTTTAGTATCGCAGAAAAGGAAAACCAAACGGAGTGCAATTGACCTAAAATTCAACGGAGATTGTTTTTGGACCAGAAGAAGCCCACAGATTACCGGAGATGGGCCAGAAGAGTCCCGAGGCCACCACAAGGGTGGGGGTGCGCCCTACCCCCTGGGCGCGCCCCCCTACCTTGTGGCCGCCTCAGAGACTCCCCTGACTTGTTCGCGACGCCAAAACCTCTTATATAAACCCAAACTTCCAGAACATAACCTAGATCGGGAGTTCCGCCGCCGCAAGCCTCTGTAGCCACCGAAAACCAATCTAGACCTGTTTCGGCACCCTGCCGGAGGGGGGAATCCCTCTCCCGTGGCCATCTTCATCATCCCGGCGCTCTCTGAGGGAGTCCTGGATTAGGGGGTCCTCGGACTGCCGGACTATATACTTTGGCCGGACTGTTGGACTATGAAGATACAAGATTGAAGACTTCGTCCCATGTCCGGATGGGACTCTCCTTGGCGTGGAAGGCAAGCTTGGCAATTCGGATATGTAGATCTCCTCCCTTGTAACCAACTCTGTGTAACCCTAGCCCCCTCCGGTGTCTATATAAACCGGAGGGTTTAGTCCGTAGGACAACAACAATCATAATCATAGGCTAGCTTCTAGGGTTTAGCCTACACGATCTCGTGGTAGATCAACTCTTGTAATATTCATATAATCAAGATCAATCAAGCAGGAAGTAGGGTATGACCTCCATCGAGAGGGCCCAAACCTGGGTAAACATCGTGTCCCCCGCCTCCTGTTACCATCCGCCTTAGACGCACAGTTCGGGACCCCGTACCCGAGATCCGCCGGTTTTGACACCGACATCGGTGCTTTCATTGAGAGTTCCACTGTGCCGTCACCATAAGGCTTGATGGCTCCTTCGATCATTGACAACGATGCGATCCAGGGTGAGGCTTTCCTCCCCGGACAGATCTTCGTATTCGGCGGCTTCGTACTGCAGGCCAACTCGCTTGGCCATCTGGAGCAGATCGAAAGCTACGCCCCTGGCCGTCAGGTCAGGTTTGGAAGCTTAAACTATACTGCCGACATCCGCGGAGACTTGATCTTCGACGGATTCGAGCCCATGTCAGGTGCGCCGCACAGTCACGACGGGCACGACTTAGCTCTGCCGACGGATAGTGTTCGGGAGATCCCACCTGCAGCTACTCTGGCTTTCAATCCGGAGCAGATTGCGCCGTCTGAGGACGGGTGGATGGAATCCGTCACGGAGGCCGCACACTCAGCGGTGATAGAGCCGAATACTGACTTCACCACCAATGAGACCCGTGTTGCCGGACACCTGGATTCATCCCCAGCCACGGGCTCCGAACCGCCTGCGTCCGTGCCTATCGAATATGATTGGCCACCGATCGTGGAGTTTTCCTCCGCGGATATCTTTCAGCACTCGCCACTGGGCGATGTGCTAAATTCATTAAGGTCTCTCTCCTTGTCCGGAGACCCCTGGCCAAACTATGTCCGACTTGATTGGGAAGCGGACGACGAAGAAATTCGTTCCTCACCCACCACCCACTTAATAGCCACTATCGGCGACTTAACCGACATGCTCGATTTCGGCTCCGAAGACATCGATGGTATGGACGACGATGCAGGAGACGAACAGGAACCACCGCCCACAGGACACTGGACTGCCACCTCATCATATGATATATACATGGTGGACACCCCCAAAGAAGGCGATGGCGATAAGGCAACAGAGGACAATCCCTCCAAGAAGCAATCCAAGCACCGGCGTCAGCGGCGCCGCTCTAAGTCCCGCCATAGCAAAAGCAGCGATACCGGCACAAGAGACAATAACGCTCCGGATAGTGCCGAAGACAAAGACAATTCCCTCCAGCCAGACCTCGAGCAGAGGATGGACAGGCTAGCCCTCAGGAACAGGCAGCAGACGGAGAATCAGAGGATGACAATTACATGCCTCTCTCCGAAGACGAGGTGAGCCTCGGCGACGAAGAATTTATCGTGCCTTAGGATCCCGTCGAGCAGGAGCGCTTCAAGCGTCGGCTTATAGCCACAGCAAATAGCCTGAAGAAAAAGCAACAACAGCTTCGGGCTGATCAAGATCTCCTAGCGGATAGATGGACTGAGGTCCTGGCAGCCGAGGAATATGAACTCGAGCGCCAAACCAAGAGTTACCCAAAGTGCAGGTTGCTACCCCAACTCGAGGAGGGAGCATTAAACCCCACACTACCAGCGTATGATGCGGCTGATCGGCCACCCCGTGGCTGAGACAGAATGGCATATCAACCCGAAGTCCAGCCCGCACCCCGTCGCCAGTCAAACAAAAACACCAAGGCCCGGGGCAACACGCAGGACCTGCGACACATATTGGAAAACAAAGCAAGACATACAAGGTCGATCTATGGATCACGGGGGCATGCCCTAACGCGTGACGATGATCGACACGCCGGATGTACTAAAAGCAAATCCGGCCAGCTGAATACAGCTGACAAGACTCGTATGAACTGCGGCGCGACATAGCCCGACACAGAGGTGCCGCACACCCCCTATGCTTCACTGATGAAGTAATGGATCATGAATTCCCAGAAGGGTTTAAACCCGTAAACATTGAATCATATGATGGTACTACAGACCCCGCGGTATGGATAGAAGACTTCTTCCTCCACATTCACATGGCCCACGGGGATGATCTACATGCCATCAAGTATCTCCCGCTAAAACTCAAAGGCCGGCTCGGCATTGGCTGAATAGCTTGCCGGCAAACTCCATCGGAAGTTGGGAGAACCTGGCAGACGCATTCCTGGACAATTTCCAGGGCACTTATGTGCGACCACCGGATGCTAACGATTTAAGTCACATAACACAACAGCCCGAAGAGTCAGCCAGGAAATTCTGGACTCGTTTCCTAACTAAAAAGAACCAAATTGTCGACTGTCCGGATGCCGAAGCCCTAGCAGCCTTTAAACATAACATCCGTGACGAGTGGGTCGCCCGACATCTCGGCCAAGAGAAGCCAAAATCCATGGCAGCCCTCATGACACTTATGACCCGCTTTTGCGCGGGCGAAGATACCTGGTTGGCTCATAGCAACAACACAGAAGGAAAACCTGGCACATCAGAGGCCAGGGATAGCAACGGCAAACCACGACGCAACAAACACAAGCGCCGCAAATATGGTGAAAACACCGAAGATACGGTAGTTAATGCCGGGTTTAGTGGCTCAAAGTCCGGTCAGCGGAAAGGGCCACTCAAAACAACAATTCGGGTCCATCGAGTATGGACCACATACTCGATCGCCAATGCCAAATTCATGGCACCCCAGGAACGCCAGCCACCCATACCAACAGAGAATGCTGGGTCTTCAAACAAGCCGGCAGGGCAGGCGCCAAAAACAAAGAAGGGGGGTCTCAAAGTGATGATGGCGACGAAGAGCCCAGATCACCGAACACAGGAGGGCAAAAGAAATTTCCCCCGCAAACCCAAACGGTGAACGTGGTAAACACCACCCAAATTCCCAACCCGGACCAGATACGCACCCTTAGGGATGCCGACTTAGCGGAACTAGTCGTCCCACAATATAAACTAGGGCCGGTCACCTTCAACCACACGGATCGTCCGGTTAACACGAATCAGGGCAATCCAGCCGCACTAGTCCTCGACCCAATAATTGATGGATTCCACCTCACACGAGTCCTTATGGACGGAGGCAGCAGTCTAAACCTGCTTTACCAGGACACAGTGCGCAAGATGGGCATTGATCATTCGGTGATCAAACCCACTGAAGCCACTTTCAGAGGCATTATACCAGGTGTGGAAGCCAGCTGTACAGGCTCCATCGCCCTTGAGGTAGTCTTCGGATCACCAGACAATTACCGTACCGAAGAGTTAATCTTCGAAATCGTCCCTTTCCGCAGCGATTATCAGGCACTGCTCGGACGAACCGCGTTCGCTCGATTCAACGCAGTGCCACATTATGCCTACCGTAAGCTCAAAATGCCCGGTCCATGCGGCGTCATCACGGTTAATGGCAAGGACGAACTTTACTTCGGCACCAACGAGTACACCGCTGCCTTAACAGCAGAAGCAACGAGCAACACCTTGTAGACGAACCTCGAGTCGACGGCCAGGCTCCCGGACACCGTCAAAGGACTCCGAACTACTTCGCGACAGGATAGCCCGGCTCGTCCAGAGCTCAATTAAACACTCCGGCGAAGGCCAGGTCAGGCCGCACTCAGCGGCTCAACCGCTCTCCGGCACGCAAACATTTCTTACATTTCCTTCGTAGGTTCACCTTTGCGCCGACCAGGACGGGCGGTATGGAGGCAGCTCGAACGCGCAAGGGAATCCTTAGATATTCCCCGGGATGGCCATCCGACTATACTCCGGATCCGCACATAGCTTCTTCCCCCTGGTCTCAGCAGGTTCCACAGTCATATTTCCTTTTTATCACATTACCTGTACTTATACGCATCGACGTACTATTCAATACAACACATGGATTCATATGACGCTTATCTACTGTTATTTCTTATTAAAATTCTTTTGTCAAGTGGCATCCGTACACCACGATATGCCTTCAAATATGCCAGGGGCTTCGTTTTACCCATAATACGGCAATAAAGTCCGAACACCTTCACGGAAGTTCGGCACCCCGAACCCATAGCATTATATGCATCAGCTCCGAATCATGTCTTGGGTCAATAGTTGGGTTTGCCCGGATCCCACGTTTTGGTACCTTATGTTCCGCTATATCGGCTAAGGTAGCACTGGGAGAACTACTGCGATTGTGTCCCGGTTCTTCCGGACGAGCACCTCAGTAGAGAAAGCCAAAAACTGACTGTCATGATACGGCAAGAGCTGGTCAGCTGTTCGAGAGGTTGTAAAATCTTTAAGGATTTCTCCCGCATAATGCCATAACCAATGCAGCGTGCGATGGATCAGTTTTTTCTTCCGATCAGGTGCTTATAGAGCCCCTCGTGCGGTCTTCCGAACACCAGGGGTTGCGCCTGCCTTCCTAAAGCTCATATGGCAAAGTGAGAGCGATAAAGCCCTATAGTCCGATTGCCTGGTTCGTTGTGCTGAACACCTCCTTCGAAGGACCCAAAACTGGGATAAAGAGTGATCAGGTCTATCCCGAACACCCCCGTACTTCTTATGTGGGGGCAGAAGCTGACGACTGGCCAACTCTCAGGATTAATATATAAAACGGATGCGCTGGAGGATAAACTTTTATATAACAGGCAATAAATAATTTAAATGACCTTGTTCAGACATTACAAAGGACAACATGATTTGCATTCATGGAAATATAATGTCCTTGCTACATAGCTCCGCTGCAAGGTAGGATCCTTTCAGGACACTCTCATAATATAATTCGGGCTTGCGGTGCTCCTTCCCCTCTGGCGGTCCTTCGGTCATCAGCTTTTCAGCATCCATCTTCCCCAAGTGCACCTTTGTGCGGGCGAAGGCCATTCGCGCACCCTCTATACAGACCGACCGCTTGATGACATCAAGTTGAGGGCAGGCACTCACGAGCCGCTTCACGATCCCGAAGTAGCTGCTTGGAATCGGCTCGGCGGGCCATAGCCGGATAATCAGATCCTTCATGGCTAGTTCTGCCGCCTTATGCAGTTCGATCAGCTGTTTCAGTTGATCGACAAAAGGGCACCGGATAATTCGGTGCCAAATACTGCGACCAGAAGAGCTTATCCGCAGTGTTCCTTTCTTCGGCTCAGTAGAATTGGGCGGCATCCGATATGCTGCAGGGCAGCTCGGCAAATACCCCTGAGAAATCCGAATTCAAAATTAGAAACATAATTTTCTCCTCAAATACTTGCTTTACATGGAAAAAGCCTTACCCGCCGCAATCTTCCTCGCCTCTTGGATCCCTTGCAGGGCGCTTTGGGTTTCCCCCCGGGCATCGCTCGTGGCCTGATGCGCCTTGGTGAGTTCGAATTCTTTCTCCGTTAAACTCTGCTCCAAGGTCTCGCATTTCTTCACGGCCTCTTGCAGCTCCTGCTCAGCTTTAATAACCCTGGCCTCGTGCTTCTCACGAAGAGCCTGCTCTGTGGTTGCCTTTTTCTCGGCCTCGGCCACAGCCTTCTTAAGAGCCTCGACTTCGGTCATCATCCCTAGCGCAAATCATGAAACATATTTCATCATGCTGAAAATTCATTCGCAATAAATGCGAACAAGACTTGCGCATACCTTGTTTATCTCCCAACTGTATTTTCAACTGGCCAAGTTCTTCTCTGGCCCGCTCCAGACTTTGATTCGGTCCGGAGACCTCCGCAGTATGAGAGGCCGCAGCCGCTACAGACGCCTGCTTATAACAGAAGAGAAATAGATGTCATCCAATGAGTCTTCCTGCGAACATAAATTTGATCCTCTGTCTGGTTCTTTCTTTCACCGAACAGTGTATCAGGGGCTACTATCCATACCATGACACTCTTCGAAACCTCATCAAACATACCTCAAAACCTTTTATAAGGCTGATACAGGCTTCATTCAGTCCACTCTCAGCAGACTGAATCTTCTCAATCACCGCACCCATAAGGGCACAGTGTTCATCGACGATGGAGGCGCTCTTCAGCGCCACCAACAAAGCATCCGACACCTCTGGTTGGACAGAGGTTGCCGGTGAAACAGGCATGCCCCCTCCAGCTGAGAGAGGCTGCCTGCTTGATTCTGGAGCCGTATTGGTCTCCGGAATTGCATCCGGCTGGGAGCCGAATTCAAGATGGCCCCCGCCGTTAGCTCCCATGGGAATTTTCTCCCCCATGTGCCCGGCCCCTAAAGTTTGACCTCCAGGCGCCACCTTCACGGTCTTTTCCTCTCCTCCTTGGCCGGGGTCCCTCTGGGACAAAGCCTCGGTGTTATTCACCTGTTTGGAGGAAGGGGCCTTCGGGGGCGTCCCGCTCTCCATAGCATCCGAGCTCAGGGAATCCTCTGATGAGGATTGTTTGGTACGGGACCTCGCCGGACTACAAAAAATATGGCTCAGGTTAAAATATCATGCCATGATGAGTCTGGACGCATAAACGTACTCGGATTCAATATACTCACGAATTCACCAGGGGCTAGGCCCTGGGATCCCATGTCGGGCCGCTGTCGGGGGCGGCAGTGGACTCCTCCGGAAGAGGAGCTTTTCCCCTTTTAGGCGACTCGGCCTCCAAGTGTGCGGAGGATGTCCTCTTCTTTCTTCCTCCTGCAGGGGATTCATCTTCCTCCTCCTCATCCTCTTCGGAGGCGGAACAGGCATTAGAGCCTTCAGATATTGTGTTCGAAGTGCCGCGGCGACGAAGGCCGCCCCGGGTCTTTTTGGCCTCCTTCTCAGCCGTCTTCTTCGGCACCTTGTAAGGCGCGGGGACCAGCATCTTCGTCAGAAGTGGGACGGCCGGTTCTTCGGGCAGCGGGGCCGGACAATGGATCCGCTCCGCCTTCTTTGTCCAGCCCTAGGAGAGTTGTAGAAAACACATTAAGCGCTTCCCTTGGGTTATGCGGATAAAAAGTATGATGACTTACCGAACTTGCAGGGCAGGACAGTTGGTACCCGCGGTCTTCGGCGGAGTCCGGCCATGATTTGCTGGACTTGAAAAGCACCTTCTAGATGTCCTTGTGTGAGGAGCCGAAAAGCTCTCGTAGGGTTTGGTGCTTGGCCGGATCGAATTCCCATAGATTGCAAGTCCGGTGTTGACAAGGCAGGATCCGGCGAACTAACATCACCTGGACTACATTGACAAGTTCAATGTTCTTGTCTCCCATATCTTTAACGCGCGTCTGGAGCACCGACAATTCGTCAGACGAAGACCAGTTCAGGCCCTTCTTGACCCAGGATGTAAGCCGCAGAGGGGCGCCGGATCAAAACTCGGGAGTAGCGGCCCATTCCGTGCCGCGCGGCTCGGTGATGTAAAACCACTGCTGTTGCCACTCCTTGACGGAATCGTTAAAGGTGCCTATTGGCGATGTGACGTTGGGCATCTTGCTCACCATAGCGCCCCCGCACTCGGCATGCTCGCCGCCCACTACCTTGGGCTTCACATTAAAAATCTTCAGCCATAAGACGAAGTGTGGCGAGATGCAGAGAAATGCCTCGCACACGACAATGAATGTCGAGATGTTGAGGAAGGAAATAGGGGACAGATCGTAAGATCGATCCCATAATAATACATGATGCCATGAACGAACGGGTGGAGGGGAAACCCTAGCCCGCGGAAAAAGTGAGGGAGGAATACAACCCTCTCGTGGGGTTCCGGAGTAGGGACGATCTGTCCCGTCGTCGGGAGACGGTGGCTGATTTTCTTGGCCAGATACCTGGCCACCCGGAGCTTTTTGATATCCTTCTCCCGGACGGTAGAGGCCATCCACTTGCCTCCTGCTCCGGATCCGAACATTTTCGGAAGGCCTTTGTGGGCAGAGAAGATGAACGCTTGGGCGCTGGAGCTCGGGCGGAGGGGAATGGATCGGGAAGAAGAAAGCGTGGGTGCGAAAGGGAGTCCTTATCCCCTTATAAAGGCAGCAGGGATTCTGCGCCTCCCCACTTGCCTGGTAAAACCTCCCCAAGCGCCGTAATTGATGGCACGGTTGGGTTACCCACACCCGTATTGATGAGAATCCCGTGATAAGGGGACACGATCTCTGCTTCGACAAGACGTGCCAAGAAAACCGCCTCGCAATATGTGCAGTAGCTGGTTGAGAAAAACGGTTCGAATAATGATCGGGCTGTGGCGTGATGTCATGCTGCAAAATGTGTCAGCAGATTAGATTTGTGGGATATTATACTCTCTACGGTGGTATGTGGAATTTATTTTGCAGAGCCGGACACGATCCTTGTGTTCAAAATCTTCTATGGGGTATTCGGAGGAGGAACCCGCCTTGCAATGCCGAAGACAATCTGTGCGCCGGGCTCGTCGTCATTGAAGCCTGGTTCAGGGGGTACTGAGGGAGTCCTGGATTAGGGGGTCCTCAGACTGCCGGACTATATACTTTGGCCGGACTGTTGGACTATGAAGATACAAGATTGAAGACTTCGTCCCGTGTCCGGATGGGACTCTCCTTGGCGTGGAAGGCAAGCTTGGCAATTCGGATATGTAGATCTCCTCCCTTGTAATCGACTCTGTGTAACCCTAGCCCCCTCCGGTGTCTATATAAACCAGAGGGTTTAGTCCGTAGGACAACAACAATCATAATCATAGGCTAGCTTCTAGGGTTTAGCCTACACGATCTCGTGGTAGATCAACCCTTGTAATACTCGTATCATCAAGATCAATCAAGCAGGAAGCAGGGTGTCAAAACCGGCGGATCTCGGGTAGGGGGTCCCGAACTGTGCTGAGTGGTAGATCAACATGATACTCTTCCTTGGACCAGTCTTCATCATCGGGGCTAGTTCCTTCGAAGGAGGTGTGGGTATAAGGGGAGCACTCCTTCCTTGGACCAGTCTTTTTCCGGGCTTTAGTCATCAAGTGGTTGACCAGTCTCCATGATGAGGAGGGAGTAGTTCACCCTCGGGGCTGAGGGTATGTACCAGTAGCTATGTGTCTGATCTCTCCCTCTCGTGTTCTTGATTTGGCACGATCTTGATGTACCGCGAGCTTTGCTATTATAGTTGGATCTTATGATGTTTCTCCCCCTCTCCTCTCTTGTAATGGATTGAGTTTTCCCTTTGAAGTTATCTTATCGGATTGAGTCTTTAAGGATTTGAGAACACTTGATGTATGTCTTGCATGTGCTTATCTGTGGTGACAATGGGATATTCACGTGATCCACTTGATGTATGTTTGGTGATCAACTTGCGGGTTCCATAACATTGTGAACTTATGCATAGGGGTTGGCACACGTTTTCGTCTTGACTCTCCGGTAGAAACTTTGGGGCACTCTTTGAAGTTCTTTGTGTTGGTTGAATAGATGAATCTGAGATTGTGTGATGCATATGGTATAATCATACCCACGGATACTTGAGGTGACATTGGAGTATCTAGGTGACATTAGGGTTTTGGTTGATTTGTGTCTTAAGGTGTTATTCTAGTATGAACTCTATCATAGATCGAACGGAAAGAACAGCTTCGTGTTATTTTACTACGGACTCTTGAATAGATCAATCAGAAAGAGTAACTTTGAGGTGGTTTCGTACCTACAATAATCTCTTCATTTGTTCTCCGCTATTAGTGACTTTGGAGTGACTCTTTGTTGCATGTTGAGGGATAGTTATATGATCCAATTATGTTATTATTGTTGAGAGAACTTGCACTAGTGAAAGTATGAACCCTAGGCCTTGTTTCCTAGCATTGCAATACCGTTTACGCTCACTTTTATTACTTGTTACCTTGCTGTTTTTATATTTTCAGATTACAAATACCAATATCTACCATCCATATTGCACTTGTATCACCATCTCTTCGCCGAACTAGCGCACCTATACAATTTACCATTGTATTGGGTGTGTTGGGGACACAAGAGACTCTTTGTTATTTTGTTGCAGGGTTGTTTGAGAGTGACCATCTTCATCCTACACCTCCCACGGATTGATAAACCTTAGGTCATCCACTTGAGGGAAATTTGCTACTGTCCTACAAACCTCTGCACTTGGAGGCCCAACAACGTCTACAGGAAGAAGGTTGTGTAGTAGATATTAAGCAGTTTCTGGCGCCATTGCCGGGGAGGTTAGCGCTTGAAGGTATATCTTTAAATCTTGTAATTGAATCTTTTAGTTTCTTGTTTTATCACTAGTTTAGTCTATAAAAGAAAACTAAAAATGGAATTAAGGTTGCCTCATATGCTTCATCTTTTCAATGTCTTTCGTGAAAATAAGGATTCCAATAATTGTGCCAAAGTGTTAGAAGAAGAATGCATTAGAATGTTTGACACTAAATATTTGAATGATGAGCATGATTGCAATGTTGTTAGTATGAATTCCTTGGATATCCATGATGCTAATGATATGCAATAACGTGGATGACCACTCTAACCATGGAAATTCAAACCAAAATTTTTGACGCTCAAACTCATCACACACGTGTTAAGCTATCTGAATCGATTGTGATGTTCACATATCGTACACAGTTCTGAATAAGGGACCGTGTCTGGTGACACTTTGCGCGCCAGTTTTTTCGCTGAAACGATTCCAAATTTTTGGCTTCCGCGGAAATATCTACCTCCCCGCCCCTCCCCCTTACCAAAAGCCACATTTCCCCTGTTTCCGCCTTCCTTTCCAAGTTGAAACCTTCACTCCTTGCTTGCAGCGCCGCCTCCTCGTCGGCGACCCTCCTTCACGCTGCTCGGCCTCGTCTATCTAGGCAGGTAATCCACACCTGACCCCCATCCTCCTCCTCCTTCCACATCCCACATGCCCCGACCGCCAGCGCGAGCACGACACCTTCCACCCAAATCACCGACCCCTCCACCAAATAAGCACGGCCCTAAGACATGGTGCACGTGGTATAGCCAGGATCTCAAGGAGCATTTGGCAGCGGAGAAGCAAATCAGGGCCGCACGCGCGGATGAGGTCGCGATAGCTGCCATTCGTGCCGACCCCCAGATCTTGGAGGAGCACCTTGCCATTTGCCAGCTACACCGGTTAAGCATGCTCGGTTTACCCGTTGCGTGTGCTACTCCTGCCTTTCCTTCACAAACTCTAGTGAATTGTGCTATCTAATTTTACCATGCAATCTGTTGCTCTAGTGTATATGTTCTATATGTCGTGCAGTGTGGTGCTCACTTATTAACTTTGTTAATTAGTTGTCGTCTTTAGTTAATTGTTTGGTTCAATCCTGCAAATGTGATGTTCAATTCTTCAGGCTGCAATTTTGTATTGTCTTCCACGTGAGAAATAAATCAAATTTATCTTTACAAAATACATGAGAAACGAATAGCATTGCTATATTTCCAAGTTGTCAAGCATGCTTGGTTTGGTTATACATTGTGCAATGTGGTGCTCAGTTAACGTTTGGTTCATTTGTGTTGTGGTGTTTAGTTAACTGTTTGGTTCAATTCTGCAATGCGATGTTCAATAGTTGTGGGTGCGTTCTGTTATTGTATACCATATGAGGAATAAATTGAATTTGGCTGTAGTAAATACATGAGAAACAAATACAATTGCTACAATTGGCTGTAGTTAACTATTTGGTTAACTGTCTGATCTTCTATTAGGAGTATGTTATATTGTGCAATGTGGTGCTCAGTTAATGTTGGTTCATTTGTTGCGGTGTTTAGTTAACTTCGTGGTTCAATTCTGCAATGCGATGTCCAATTGTCGTGGGTAGAATTTTGTATTGTTGTGCATGTGAGGAATAAATCAAATTTGGCTGCACTTAATACATGAGAAACATATACAAGTGCTATATTTCCTAGTTCTTAATCATGCTTGGTTTGAATAAATGGGTTTTCCATGTGGCTTGAATTAATCTGATGAATCTGCAATGTGCTTATTTTTCATCAACATATTTTACTGATAGCATGCCAACCCTTACTTAACCTAATGACTAACTATCTTATATGTGTTGCAGGGAAATAATGGGAAGCACTGAGGTTTACAATCGAGGTTAGCACGTGCATGGTCCGTTGTCTAATAACACATCACTACAAAAAAATACACTTCCGTGATGATACGTGTTTGTCACAGTAGGTCGCGTTTTTTGTCATGCATGTACATCCATGAAAAATTTATGACAGAATCAAGATAGTCATACCTGTGCTCTCGTAGAAGTGTTCCATGACATTACCAAAATTATCATCACGGAAGTGTCCACTTCCATGACGATAAATCGCGCGTCACAGAAGTGCTTTCGTTAAGGGTGACCGACACGTGGCATCCACCGTAACGAAACGCCGTTAAGCTATCGGGTCGGGTTTTGGATCCGATAACCCGTTAACAGCCCCGACCAATGGGGATTTTCCACGTGTAAAATCATCATTGGCTGGAGGAAACACGTGTCGGCTCACCGTTGGGACAGATGTCATCCGCTCATTGGACCGAAGGCGCCTATGATACGGCGACACGTGGCATGGCCCAACAGAGGCCCATTCCTGTGAAAAGGCCGGCCCGTTTGACTTGGTCAAAAGGTGGCGGGCCGGCCCACGGAAAGCCTGTTAACGGCCTGTTCGCATATAGCCCATTTACAACCCGCTAACCCAGGGCCCATTACGCCCTATCCGAATTAGGCCCAGTAGCGTCATCTGGGCCGTCCAATATGATTCGGCCCTCCGGCCCATGTGTGGCCCATGACTTCTTTCGGCCCATATGAGGACCTTTGTAACTCTTGGCCCATTAACGGCCCGTGGTGAAACCAGCCCATAATGAACAGTGTATCACTTTATACCCATTAACGGCCCGTTATTCCATTGGGCCGTTTCCAGCCCAAGTTATCTTTCGGCCTTCTCAGGGCCCATTGATTCTTGGGCTCATTTGCAGCATTCGGTTACATACGGCCCGTTACTGTCATTTTCTGCTTGTGGGCCAAATTCAGCCCGTCGTTACAGTCGGCCCGTTTGCGGACCGTTAATACGTTGGGCCGTTTTCATGTCAAAAAAACCCATTGGGCTGTTTTCATAGAGTTAACAAATACGGCCTATTAACGGCCCGTTATGGTCCACGAATAGTACGGCCCATGATTGGCGAAATGATGATACGCCCCGTAGAAGGCCCATGGATCCTACGGCCCGTATGAGGCCCATGGATCGTACGGCCCGTAGAAGGCCCATGGACCCTACGGCCCGTAGAAGGCCCATGGACCCTAAGGCCCGTATAGAAGGCCGATGGATCCTACGGCCGGACGAAGGCCCATGGATCATACGGCCTGCAGGAGGCCCATGGTTACAATAGTCCGTGTGTTGCCATGATTATTTTGGCCTAGTTACCAAAAATAGGCTATTGTGGCCACTAGAAAAAATAGAAAAAGAACTGCAATGACTACAAGCAAACAACTAAACAAGACAATAAGGAAATAAATAAGCAAGCAATTAACGCTAGCCTATTCCCGATATTACACATATTACATCCACTGGGCATCAAAGTTCGCCACCAGTGCAAATATAGGGAACAAAGCAGTACATTACATACAATGGCCGTCAAAATTGGCCACCAGTGCAAATAAATGCGGCAGCAAAACAAGAGCATAACTGAAACAACTTCAGAAGAGCTCAAGAAACGTTATCCTGGGTATCCACCATGTTGGCAATAAGCATAGCAAGCTGATTAGCTTTGTCCTGTTTGGCGCTAAAATCCTCCAACGCTTGCTGTTGCACCAGAAAGTATGCATCTGAATGCTCCAGGGACTTCCGCAGTCCTTCCGCTTCTTGTCGCAGCATAGCTGATCGATGTCTTTCAGCTTGTAGTTGAGACTCAAGAAACCGAACTGATTCAGACAGTGAGTTTGAATAGCTTGTGCAAGCGGTAGTGGCCAGTAACTCGAACACTAAACCAAGACAGGACTTTGGGGTTGTCTCCCTGTCTTCAAGATAGTCTTCCTTAGCTGTTTTATCAGCTTTGTTAGAGACCAACAAGGATGTGTCACTATCCTGAACCTTATCTGCATTACTTCCTTTACCATTGCTTAATAAGGCACTCTTCCCCAATATTCAGTCAGCATTCTAAAAGAAGAAACAAGCAGACACATATATGAAACTCATTTCGGTGAACCAGTTCATTAGTAAGGTGGACAGGATTAAACTACCAAGTCTTCTATTGCCAAGTACTGGTACATAATAAAAGCATCAAACAAACATATATCTATGTCCTATGGTCACTGCATTGTCTTGCCAAATCAAAATAGAGACACGGTTCAAATCATATCAGTTCAAGACAAAGCAGCGGTGAAAGGATACAAAGCGTGGGAAACTACATGGCACAACAAGATTTCAGATGGGTACCACGGGTCTACATGTACAACAACACTATTGGCTCTGTTGTGATGCTAGTAATGTGCATGATATGAAAGTCAACTGTATACACAATTGAAATTGAAATCAACAGAGCTATTGATAAGAGCAAACCTGTTAAAGAAACATGCATGAACATACCTGCTGTGCCATTGGAGTTTCGATTGGATCCTTCAATTTAAAAATAAGTTTGTATGAGTAAATACAGTGATACAAGAGCAAAGCAATCATAGTTAAAAAAGGCGCGCCTAAGCGAGCGCTTAAGCGTGCCTAGGCTCTAGGCGTTGGCAAAACGCATTGCGCATAACTACGCATAATCTGTGCATAACTGCGCATAAGCATGCGCTTTGGTCAGTAAAGCGCAAGGCGGTGGCAAAACGCACAATTAACGCCTAACGCTTTTTTGAACTATGATAGCAATGGAATCTTAAATTAGAACAGTTGTTCTTCAGGTTTAGGCACTTGTTCTACATGAATAAAGTATAGTAAGACGCAAGAATATAATACTTAAACATAGAAAATGAGCTCATAGACCTTACCACATTCTTGGTTCGGGACCAGTACAGAACAAGGCGTTCCCAGCCATCGTCCAGTAAATGTGTCTCAGGAGAACGTAAGGGAATTTGATGAGTTTCTTTGCCGGTGAAGTACGTTTTCTTCAGGTAATTCCGATACTGCCACCAAGCATTCTTGAAGATAGCAGAGGTATTAGCACAGGTTACCTCATCCTGAGTTTCCAAATCGGTCCTTCTCTATAGAGAAAAATGGGAAAATTTGCTGTATTATAACCATCATGGAGGTAGGATGTATGGGACGAAGCAAAGTAATTGCCATGAATAACATTACTTACACACAACTCCTGGACAAACACCTGCAACTGGCATTTTCCTTCATCTTCAGTATAATATTTCCAAGATGGGAAGATACGCACATACGATTTAACAACATCAAATGCGATAGATGCTAAACTACGACTAGCTGGTTGTGCTTCCTCCACGGGAATAGGCGTACTAACTGGTGGAGTTGGGGTTCGCCGTGATAGTACTGGCCCTTTGGGCACTGGAGCTGCCTTACTAACTGCTCTTGTTTGGGAGCTCTGTGGTGGAGATGGTGTTGTGTCAACAGGAACTGGGTTACTATCGGTTGGGGTTGGGGTTAGATTGGGTGAAGCTGGTTCTCTGTCCATCGCAGTAGGGGTACAATCTGCGAGAGTTTGGGTTATGTGTGGTAGGGCTGGTTCTTGTGCATGTACAACCGGGGTGCTATCTCCACCAAGAGGTAGCACTGTTTATTTGAAGACCGTGTTTTTAGTCCGCTAGATACTGGCATCACCCGCTCCAATTGAAATGGCTGATAAACAGGAAACATAGTTGAATGTATAGACATTGTATGAGAGACAGATGCAATAGATAGTGTGGAAAAAAGAGGGAATGAAATAGTTGACATGTATATTGTTTAACTAAAATGGATAGCATGACATAATTTCACATATATGATGTCTATCTAAACTGGATAGCATAGCATAACATAATTCAAAGATATGATGAATAACTAAACAGGATCGCATGACATAATTCACCTACATGTTATCTAAGTAATCAGGATCGCATCATTTAATTCACATATGTGATTTATATGCTAAACAGAGGGCATTCGATATGATGTCTGAACTAAGAACATGGTGTTGAATATTGTGTATATGATGTCTAAACTATGCAATGCAAGACACCGTATGCATGATATGAGCAGTATAACCGTGCCAAGTTAGAGCATACACCTCAGTGGGGGAATAGGACTGGTCATCTGTCTCTGAATCCATCTCTGAGGAGCTATCGGGGCCCAACAAGAGATCTGCTTCGACAGGTAGCACTGTCTGCTCTGAAGGCCTTGTTTTCACTCCAGATTTTTCCATCTCCCACCCAAATGGCTGATTCACAGGAAGAGTAGTTTAATGTACAAACATTGTCGACAAATGGGAATGTAATGAAGAAAAGGATGGGCAAGATATCATTCAAATATATGATGCCTGGTTAAACAGGATGGCATTGCACATTTCACATATATTATGGCTGGCGAAAAGACATGAGACTGCATAATTCCCATATATGATATAGAAACTAAACAGGTGGCATTACAAAACATGTCTAAACTAAGCAGATGACATATATGATGTCAAAAGTAGGCACTGCAAGGCAACATATGCATGATATGACTAACATCATCATGCCAAGGTAGAGCAAACACCTTGGGGGGTAAATAGGAGTGGTCAGCAGCGTCTGAATCCGCCTCAGAACAGATATCTTCCTCTGGATTACAATCTGGAGAAGGGTGGGGAGGGTTTGCCATTGAACCCACCATGGAGCGCAAAACTCTTCTCTTTTTCTCTACATGTTCATCATGACTGTGTACAATATCTGACATGCATACGAAAAAATATGGTGAGATTATGTAAGGAGAGCATGCAGAAATTTAGAGTGATGGTAACAATCAGTGGATCGACGTTTTTTCGTTGAACCAAAATAGCCCTAATGGATCGACGTGAATGTATAGTAATAAGTGATGCAACAAGTGTACAACCTCTTTGCCGTAGCCATGTCAACCTCAGCATCATTGGGTTGGTCGCTGAAGCAGTTGAGGCAGAGGTGGTTGTCGGAGGTGTGGAGGAAGATCTGAGGAATCTGTAGATGGCGTCCAGGGCACTGCTCTGTTGTGATGGATCGTTCTGTCGTTGGAGCAGCTCCGGTGAGCCGTAAGACATCAAGGCTGAAGCAGCACAAGACAGACATCGTCAATCTCAAGTGGGATTCTAATAGCATCTCCAATAGATGATGTAAAATGGATGTAAAATTAACATCACCAAAAACCACCTGACTACAACAGATGAGGTAAAAACTGTTGACTCTGAACTTAACTGTCGAAACTGAAATTTACTGTGGAATCTGAATGCTACTGTCGAAACTGAACGCAATGGTAGCAGAGAGGCACTTGACATGTAGTTTAGGGAGGGCCTGCAGTTCATCTTCAACCTGCACCCCCCTGAGCCGCCAGCCACCACCGG